>NC_048238.1:20126846-20276983 GCF_002007445.2 Ailuropoda melanoleuca | reverse complement strand
TGTGGTCCATATATACAATGGAATATTACTCAGCTATCAGAAAGAACGAGTTCTCAACATTTGCTGCAACATGGACGGCACTGGAGGAGATAATGCTAAGTGAAATAAGTCAAGCAGAGAAAGACAATTATATAATTTCTCTCATCTATGGAACATAAGAACTAGGAAGATCGGTAGGGAAAGAAAGGGATAAAGAAAGGGGGGTAATCAGAAGGGGGAGTGAAGTATGAGAGACTATGGACTCTGAGAAACAAACTGAGGGCTTCAGAGGGGAGGGGAGGGGGGGAATGGGATAGACTGGTGATGTAGTAAGGAGGGCACGTATTGCATGGTGCACTGGGTGTTATACGCAACTAATGAATCATCGAACCTTGCATCAGAAACCAGGGATGTATTGTATGGTGACTAACATAATGTAATAAAAAACATTAAACAATAATAATAATAAATAAAGAGAGCCTCTGGCCAAAAAAAAAAGAAAAAAAAAAAAAGTCACACACCAGCCAGGTGTGCCAAGAGCTCCCCCTTCAGGGCTTCCCAATACCATTTTAAATGAGGGTTCCCTTATTTCCACATCCTCCTGTTCTGCTTTCTGCCATGAGGAGAGCACGCTTTGGGATGCTCCTGACTCAAGGAGGATGAGAAATACATCAAGTGGACCTGGACACAGCCTGAATGTTAGAGTCAAGCCCAGCCTAGATTTGTAGATGTGTGAGTAACCGATAATTATAATTTAATGCCAACAAGATTTTTGTGGTAGTTTGTTACATAGCATCATTCTGGGAATAGCTGAAATACATACTTAGGCATACCTTGGTGATATTCTAAATCTGTAGAATAAAAGATAAATTTTAACTTTCTACTCAGAAAGATTAGGTTTTCTACAAATAGAAAATAAGATGAGTATTGGACTTCTCTAATACAACATTTGAAGTCCTAAAAGACAGAGGATGTTGAAATAACATCTAGAGACTTCTGAGAGTACCGGACTACCACCCAGAACCCCATAACCAGCCAGGATTTCATTCACCCATAAACAAGAACTGTTTTTCATTTTTAAGAATTAAAAAATGTTAACAACCATATGACCTATTTGAGAAAAATACTTAAATCATACTAACCAAACGATGAATGAACAAAAGCAGAGGCCTCAAGTACTAAAGTTTAAATGGATAATTACTGGATGTCTGCGAATAAGTAATATATAGTTTCATCTAAATCAATCAGAAACGAACCTCTTGGAATATGTAATCTGAATATTAGACAAGGATTTTTTTAGGTAGGTATTCTTAAAGGAAATTGCTGGAATGGTAATTTTAATAATAATCTAGAACTAAACTATTTCGGAGATACCTAGGCCTCGATGTGGTGAACATGGAGGCAGAATGGCAAAAGAACATTTGAAATTTCTCAACTGGGGCCAAAGAGGGAAGGGAAGTTAAAATAGTCTAAAAATCTCATCTTATTGGAGTAGGGGGATGCAAGGAAAAATAAACTGTCTTAGTGAGAAAAGAGTTGAGGGGCTTTGTTTTCAAATATTAACAAAATAGGCGATTTAGAATACCAGAGAATAAACTGCCATTAAAAGAATGGAAAAGTACAATGGAACGTCCAAATTAGCAAGGACAAAAAATGGCATGGATAGCAACTTTGTAAAAGCAAAAGAAAAGGAAGAGAACTCTCAAAAGTACAATGATACAGCATGAATACAACTTGGAACAAAAAAATCAAGCATATCAGTCATTTTAGTAAATGCAAATGATCAGAAATGTCCAAATGAGTTTGAAACAAAAACAAACCTAACCATATGACATGTATAAGAAATAAGAGATAGCCAGCCAATGCCATAAAAAACAGAAATGGCAATATTATTATCAGGAAAGGAGGGAGTGGAGATGAAAGAATTTCCAAGGGGCCAAAGAAGGACATTGTAGAACGGCCGAAGGCACAGTTCAAGAAACAAGTGTCAAAAACTGGTATGTCCCGAGCAACACAGCAGCTAAATATGTAAAGAAAACAGCCTAGGATTGAGTCTGGAAGGGTGCCAACGTTTCTGGCTTGGGAAGAGATGAAGTTAGAATGGGAGCCTGAGAAGGAGTAGCCAAGAAAGTAGAGGAAGAACAGGAAAGTGGGCAATGGTACTTTCTGGAAATCTCAATGAATATACAGTAAAGGTGACCCCAGCAACAGTGGTTGGGCAGACTCCACCCATAGCCGGCTCCAGGGTAAGAGAAGACAGGACCTGGGCGACAACACTCCCTTCCCCACAGGGAGGCTAGGGGAGACCACGGCCTTTCCACACAACCCTCGCTCTCCTGTGGCTGCAGTCTGTAGCAGAGTGTGACAGAGATGCAGTGCAGAATTAGGTTCTCTTATCTAAACGGAATGGTGTGAAGAAAGCTGTCCAGCGTTTGGATGACACTGTGGAACACACCAATATGTGGACATAAAAAGAGTGTGCCCATGATTTCCCATCAAAAGATCTATTTAACTTCCCGAGATTTAAAAGTCAGTCCGTGTTAAGATAATGGCATGTTTCAGGGTGCCTGGGTGGCTTAGTCGGTTAAGTGTCTGCATTTGGCTCAGGTCATGATCCCACGGTCCTAGGATCGGGCTCCCTGCTCAGTGGGGAGCCTGCTTTTCCCTCTCCCTCTGCCCTTCCCCTTGCTTGTGCTGTCAAATAAATAAAGAAAATCTTTGTTTAAAAAAAAGATAATGTCATGTTTCTGACTCACTAAAAATCCCCCTTTCCCTTCTATTGAATCTACACTTATTGTCAAGTCCTAGCAATGATTTTGGGGAATTTTTAGTAAAATCTATAGGAAATACAACTGTTTAATATTGGCAAATACAGGTCAAATCTCATTTTTGTGCCATAAACTGTGCAAAGCTTTGATTTTTCAGACATGTACATCTGTGGCAATAAGTAAGTTTTTGAAACAGCACTCTCACTAAGCATAGTGACGGCCCCTCTCAACACACACATCCACACAGAGACAGAGAGAGAGACAAAGAAATAGAGGGGGGGGCTTTCTTTTTTCTGGAATAACCAGTAAACTATGAAAAAAATACAGATATGATCTGGATTCCGCTTACCTTGGATTTCTACCTCCTAATAATCTTCAAGGTGTTGCTGGCATTTTCACTATGTAGGGCACTGGGGTGGGGGGGATAAAATGTAGCTGGCCTGATTCTAACAGGAGGAGGGAAGTCAAAGAGGAGCTGACATGCCAGACACCTCTTCCCCCAGAGGGGGAACTGGGGAGATATTGTTAAAGCGGACAAACTTGCAACGAGAAGATAAGTAAGTTCTGGAGAGTGAATGCACCGCGTACTGACTGTAGTCAATAATACTGTATTATACACTCCAAAATTGCTAAGGGATTTGATCTTAAATATTCTCACTACAGGGGCGCCTGGGTGGCTCAGATGGTTAAGCATCTGCCTTTGGCTCAGGTCATGAACCCAGGGTCCTGGGATCGAGCCCCGAGTCAGGCTCCCTGCTCAGCCGGGAATCTGTTTCTCCCTCTGCCTTTCCCCTGGCTTGTGCTCCCTCTCACTCACTCTCTCTCTTCTCTAACAAATAAATAAATACAATCTTTTAAGGAAATATTCTCACTACAAAAGAGAAATACTGATTATGTGGCATGATAGACGTATTAGCTAAAGCTACGGTGGTAATCATACTGCAGTATGTAAATGTATCAGATCAACATGTTGTACACCTTAAACTTAACATGTTTTATATCAATTACATCTCAATTTTTAAAAAAATGTTCAAAAATGGATAACAGCATCCACTCTGGAATTGACCTTAAAAAGAAACAAATCGAATCAAAATCTAGAGCCATCCTACCCAAAGTGTGGTCCTGCAAGCAGCAGCACTGGCAGCAAGGACAGCCCGTTAGAAAGGCAGACTCTCGGGCCCCAGACCTACTGAGTCAGAATCTGCATTTTGCCAAGATCCCCAATAAGTCTGCCAAGTGCTGCTACAGAAAATCTCCTGGCAAGCAAATAAAGAACACAGAGTCTCAGGCTTGTTGAAGCGGGATGTCGCCTGGACCTTTGTATTTTTACCAAGTGCTTCGGTGGCCTCGACGCCAGCCAAAATTTGAACACGAGCGCACAGCGGGCTGCGCTGCTAATACAGTGGCCGTGAGCCATGAGCGGCGTGCAGCTTTTGACAGTCACACTGTAATTACTTAAAACTTGACGACATTAAAAAGTCACTCACACGAGCCGTATTTCAGTGCTCAAGAGCCACTCTACTCTATTGCGCAGTGCAGGTGTCACATTTCCACCTTTGCGGAAAGTTCCTTTGGACAGCACTGGCCTCACAGGTTTTCTCAATCTTGGCTACACGTTAGAATCACTGGCCATAGTTTGTTGTTGTTAGTAGTTTGTTTTAAAGTTAAAGGCAGAATGCTTATTTTGGGCCTCATCCTACAGGCATTTTATCTTCCTAGGACCCTGACCTAGCATTTTCTAGTAAGAACACCATTAGGAAAGCTATGACCTTGATCTTGATAAGACCTCACAGAGTTCCTGCGCAGATCATCGTGTGAGATACTGTCATTCAAATTCGCTCAAGTCCGGTTACCGTGGCAGGTTCTGCATAGGTAACTCAGTGGATGTGGTATGTCTTCGTTTTCCCTTTTATTAACTGAAAAAATCACATAAAAGCACCAAGAAAACTTTCCAAGATTCCATACAACCATTACACTAGTTCTGTTTAGGGCTATTACCCACTGGTCCTTACATATCTGCCTCCAGAATCTGATTTTTCACAGGCCACCCCAGCCTGGCTGTCCAATAGATTTACAACAATTATAAAACCATATCTCTCCAGATCAGCCCCCACCGCCAACCTGCAGAATATACACAAACGTCATCTCCAAATGCCTGACTTTCGGCTCCTGTCGTTCTGTCTTGTCCCGCACACATTTTTGCACAAACGTAACGCACCTCCTTCAGCCTCTGCTCCTACAAGGACAGTGGTACCCCAGACACCCAGGCTAGTGATGTCCTTTGCTGCTTCTGACTCACAGACATGCCTCCATTTCATACTTGAAGAATCTCCAAGAGTCACTCAACTAGGTTACTTTAACAGAGTGGTCCTTTATGGAGATCTGCATGGTGGGGCACTTAGACGTGCAGGATCTTCTTGCCCCAGCCCAAGCCCTTGGAAGATCGATTTGACATTGCACTATATGGAAACATCTTTCCTCTGATCAACCGTTCCCTAACCAAGTATGCATTTGGATTCTCCCTCTATTGGGGGTTAGTAAGGAGTGGCCCTGATTCTCAGTGAAGCTCAGTCCTACAGGTGGGAGAGGGCCAGTGGCCCTACAAGGCTAGTCATCGTCCTTAGCAGGGCTGGGACTAGGGAAAGGCAGTGAGGCGCTCCCTCTCTGGGCCATACAAGAGCAGGAAAAATTTTGACACTGTGCTCACCATGGATTTTTTTTTGCTTTAATTCTAATTTTTTAAAATACTACATTAAATTATGTTTGTCTAGATTACTGAAGTACATTTTTGTCTTTTTTTTAAGATTTTATTTATTTATTTATTTGACAGAGAGAGGGAGAGAGCACAAGCAGGGGGAACAGCAGAGGGAGAGGGAGAAGCAGGCTTCCTGCCGAGCAGGGAGCCCGACGCGGGACTCGATCCCAGGACCCTGGGATCATGACCTGAGCCGAAGGCAGACGCTTAACCACCTGAGACACCCAGGCACCCTGTCTGGCACTCTTAATTTGTGCAAGTGCCCCACTTGCCTCACCGTAGCCCCAAGCCCTGATCCTCTCCGTCGGGCTCCTCTGTCCCTCATTTAATAGAGCCTGGACAGGCCTGCTGCTCAGGCCATCATGTCATACTTAGTATAAATCCCACCTGGTACCCCCATTTAGGTCCTGAGCTACACACAAATGATTGCTACCTAGTTGTAATCATGCTGTTCACCATTTGTTGTATTATGCTTAATTTTCATAAAATTGTTTCATAAACAATTTTCATTGTTTCTAGGTTGCCTTAATTGCCTCTTTTAACAGCTGGAAGATAGTCTACTCGGCCGATGCACTATACTTAACTATTCTATTATTGGGTATTCATTGCTCATTCATTAATGAGCCTTTAGGTCTGCAAAGAAGCAAAGTGTTGAGGTAGAGGCTTGACTGCGAGAGAAACCATGCTGCCAAATGAAGGCGGAAGCTTTTTTGATGTCATTTTGGAGTTTGGGGATTCTTTTTGTTTGTTTGCTTTCTGGTGGGGTGCAAAGAGGAGAAGAGAATTAAGCAAAAGCTGGAGCCCAAGTCGGCAGACGCAGGGGAAGGGTATCGGAAGGAGGTGTATGCTAGGAAACAGGAAACGGAAGGTATTGACTATACGGAGCCACAGGGAAGACCCTGCTGTTACTCCCACGTCTCCAGTAACCGTCTACCACAGTGCCGACTGACTCACAGATGCATATAAGGGCCCTACTGGCACACTATTTTGCATGGATATAAAAGAAGTTACTAACCAGATCGATTCCATCTGACAAGGCAAAGACGGGATTTATGTCAGATACAGAGGAGGGAGAAGAAAAAACAGCAGATGTTTGTAAATAGTGACATTTGCTTTCTTTTCCCTACGATTGCTTCCAAGGCTAATCAGCCGGCAATGAGTGGAGAGGCCAGAGCAGGTGCCTACTGACGGAAGACCAGGAGGAACGCACCTGTGGTCAAGACCAAGTCGCTTCAGGTCTCTTGCTGCAGCTTGGAAGAACCCAGTCCGGGACCCGTGCGGCACACAGGAAGGAGTGGGGAAGGGTTGTTGAAGGATTTAGGCAAGTGTTGAAGGATTCTAAGGAGAGTTTAAGGAAGTAGGGATATGTTCTGAATTCCATGTTGTCAAGAGGCAGAAGCAATACAGTAATTGGGCAACCTCATTTTTATTCGAGAGGTGGGAAAATTAAGAAAGGGCTAGAATTGTCGCTGGAAAAGGAGGGGCAGTGAGTCTCGTTAGTCAGAGGTGGGGGATTGTTAATCATTTTCCTGGTTGAGGGGTGGCCTTGTCTCTGCCTAGTTCCAAAAGTACTCACAGAGTGGCCTTCCTTGGACATTACTTTCCGCGAGTGCTACTTATCTTCAGTTGGGAATATCATGACCAAGCCGCCAGCAGGGCTGTTTGTCACTCTCTCACTCCCTCCTTTTGGCCAAGGGCCGACTAGGTCAGCCACCAGCATGTCAAGCTCTAGAGTCCAGGTCCACACAAGTTTGGGCATTCTGCCACTGATCAGCAGGATCAGTCACCAAGGGAATAATTTCGGTCATTCACGGAGGCACAAGGAGATCCTGGGGAAGCTACTCGGACGTGTTTGGGACAGGCTGCTTCTGCTTCGTGTCTGCTGATGTCTTTCGATGGCACGCACATTTCAGGTATGCCCTTGCCCTCCTCCAGTTTTTCTGAACAGAGGCAAATTCTGAGTCTTAGCTTCAGTGAGCTCCAAATGCAGATCCCACAGTGACAGCCCACGTACAGGTAGGTCTCTGTGGAAAGGGGTCCCTTTCAGCAAGGGTAGCTCACCGCATCGGGGCCTACCTGAGGGCCTGTAGAAGATCCACCTCAGAAGGGTCCACCTGAGACCCAGAAGAGGGGATTCTTGACCCATAAGCCCATCCTCACAGCCGAGGGTCACCCGTGAGCCCCTCACCCTTCCCGGTGTGTGGATTTGCCAGAGTAACCGGGCGGCTCCCCTCAGGGTCCCGTGCCTGGCCGATGAGACGCATTTGCTTGATAGGCCAGAGATGAATAGATAAATGAAAAAAAAATTCCAGCATTTTGCCCCTGAGGTTTTCAATGATTTCTCTGGTCCCCACATTAGTAGGATTAAGTCCCAAAGAGGCTGTGTCATACTGATATGTTGAGAAAACTTACACCCAACCAGGTTGCCTGGCTTTACCTGGAGGATGCCCATGGCCTCTTAGAGTTTCTTTGAGTAATTAGCCAGAGTTCTGCCTGGCTCTCCCAGGCCACAGAACCTTCTGTCCTTGTGGGTGAAGGCCCTCAGTAAGTTCATGTCCCTACAGACCACATGCGCTCTGGGCCCAGGAGTGAGAAAAGGAATAAAAGAAAGAAGGAAGACAGATTAGCTCTACCCTGCCCCTATACCATCACATTGGCTGCACACCTTCTTGGGAGACTATCTGGACAATGTGCAGGTTTCCCCCACCATCCAAAAGTGGAGCATTTCTCTGAAACCTTTTGTAAGCCGAAATGGCGTAAACCGAGGAAGCAATTATCATTACTTTATATGGAAATCTTTTTGAGCATTCTCGGACCTCAAAAATAACCTCTTAGGCTTTTCTGATACCTTAGGACACATCTTGCTGGTGGATGCACAAAATAAATCGAGATAAAGCACAGATGCTCACAGCCCCGAAGCTCTGGTGGCTTGCTGCTGACCTGAGTGGGCGGGGCCGCTCTTGCCCCTCGGGGTGCGAGCTGCCTCTTTTAGGCTCACTGCGACACAAATGCTGAACTGTAGTTTTTTCACTTTTTGCCCTTTCTCCATAAAAGCAAAAATCCTCTTCAGATTTCTTTCAGGTAGGGAAAACAGGTACTAATGTAGGTTTCCATAAAACTGGAGTGTCATAAAGCGGGGGATACCTGTAGCTCTATTTCTAGCAGTATAATTCCAGCAAAACTCTGCAGTAAAGGATGAGCATTCAGCCGGTGAAGACTGGCCAGAACTGAAAAGGACCCCAAAATGTAATGATTGAAATGGGTAATGTACATAAAGAGCTAGACCAGTTTGTCTCATTCAAAATCCTATCTCTTTGCGAGCAATTTTCTTCCACTTCAAAATCTCTCATTATATACCCTTTCATTCAAAATGTTAATTCTCCCTCCTCTTGTAATTTAACCATCTACTAATCATTTCTGGGATGGAAACACGTATTCCTAAGTGAAATGCTTGTGAAGAGCTGAATTAAGCAGGCAGCAGGTTTGTTTCTCTAATTTCTTGTCTAATGGTTAATAGAATTGCCAAGGAAGAACTTTTTCAAAGTCTTAAACAATTCATGAAAACATTTTGGTGCAAACTAAACTTTTGGGGGCCAGAGTCTTATAGCTCAGTGAAGTGGGGAGAAGACCAAAATAATAAAAACATGTTGCCCCCACATGACATTTGCAAAGCTGATTAACCGTCGACAAAAATACACTGCAACTCTTTCCAAATAAAAGGCAAGCTATGGAGATACAGATTCTAGCCTTGGGTCTTCTGGTTACTACCTAAGTGACCTTGGGCACATGTCTGTATCTCCCACCAAGTTTCTGAGTCCATTTATAAGAAAAATGATTGAAATTGGATTAGGAAACCAAAAGAAGACAATAGCAAAGAAGTTTTATGTAAAGAAGAGACTATCTATGTGACGGGACAGGGAAGAAGTCAGACATTTTCTCTGATTTTCTCTACCATCGCCTCCAGTCAGCCTGCCCCACTACTCAAGCTAGTCTCTAACCAGAATAATTTATGGTTTCTTTCAACAAAAAAACAGTCTCAAGGATGTTGGCAGTGAGCAAGACCAGCTAAGACTTTCCTGTGTTTGAAGTTGAGAGATAAGCAATTGGCTCCAAACTGGATTTCATTTATAAACATAAAACAGAATCTACATTTGGTCAACAGTTCCTGACAAACCCAAATATCCCTTACCACTCTCAAGAAGACACTTAAAGGATCTGAGAATTTTGAGAGCCTCCACTCCCTGCTGTCCTCACAAAATAAAAAAAATTCCCAGGCTATCAGATGCAGGGTGTGGTAAATTACACAGAGGGCCCAATTCTTCACCCCTCCCCGGATCCATACCCTTTGCTATGTAATTCCATAGAGCGCCCCCCCAGTACTCAGCCAGGTACGGAGCCTGGGTTTGTGGGGACTGGTGCAAAGCACAAATGCAGGACCCCTTTTTCAAAAAGCAGCAAATGAGTGCCATTACAGCTGCTCAAACACAGAGCTTTTTCCTTTCTTCCACAGTATGTCTTTCTTTCTTTCTTTCTTTCTTTCTTTCTTTCTTTCTTTCTTTCTTTCTTTCTTTCTTTTTCTCTCAACATGTCATGGTATTATTTGCTATTTAATGTCATTCTAAATAAAGAAAAAATTTAAATTATTAGCATGAATTTCACAGGTCATCTTTATATTTTGCAAGAAGTGACCCTTGAGGCTGGGACGACCATGCGAAGTGCGTGAGACAGGGACCCTTGTGCAAACACAACCCTGCTGTGTCCCCCCTGGCCTGAGGAGTTCTGGGGTATGGACGCAGTGCCATATTTACCTTGGAACTCCCAAAGCTGGGCATGGTGCCTGGTACACAGTAGGCAATAAATGCATATTTAAGGAAGAAAAAGAAGGAAGAAGAAAACGAATTTGAAAATGAGTTTTGCTTGGGAGAATGTGAAGAAATTGGCATGCTCACGTATCACCGGTGAGAATGCAAAATGGTGCACCCACTTTGGAAAACAATCTGGTAGATACTCAAAAAGTTAAACATAAAGTTCCTGTAAGAACCAGCAGTCCCCACTCCTAGGTACATACCCAAGAGAACTGAAAGCGTGTGTTCACAGACAAATTTGTATACGAATGTTCATAGCAACATTATTCAGAATAGTCAAAAAGTGAAAACGATTCAAACATCCTACCAACCAATGAATGGATAAACAAAATGTGGTCTATCCACTGAACGGAATATTCAGCCATAAAAAAGAATGAAGCATTAACACCGGCTACAACATGGATGGCCCCTGAAGACACTACACTAAGTGAAAGAAGCCAGTCACAAAAGATTGGCTATTACATCATTTCATTTGCATGAAGTTTCCAGAATAGCTGAATCCATCCAGACAGAAAGCAGATTAGTGGTTGGCAGGGGCAGGGCAGAGGGGGGAATGGGGAGTGACTGTTAAGGGGTAGAGAGTTCCTTTTTAGGGTGAGGAAAAGGTTTTGGAAAGAGAGAGCGATGCTGGTTGCACAACTTTGTGACTCTACTAAAAACCACTGCATTTTACAAATCGTACAGTATGTGAATTATGTCTCAAATTTAAAAACACACTTCTGCTTGGGTCCATTTCTTACTAGTGGTGAGACCTTTGAAAAGTCATATAACCTCTCTGAGCTTCAGTCTCCTCAACTATAAAGTGGGAAAAAATACTACTTGACACAGGATTGTTTGTGGAGAGGTAGCTAGCTCTTAAATGTATAGCAGTTTGCCCCAGTCTTTAGGGCCTCTGCCCTTACCCCTTGCCCTCAGTGGCAGGGAAGGTCTCTGGCGGGCTTCAGGGCAGACGGATACTGTGGACTCCCTCACTCACCCTTTTTCCCCAGGGAATAGAATGTGAGGGAACATTTAGCCAGGGAGTGGAGTGGTAAAAGTTCTCTCCCTCATCCCGTAAGTGGATTCTCTCCCCCTCTTCTCTCAGGTTGGCCACACTCCTTCTTGAGAGAGGCTCTGCCTTCGAGGGAGCAGGTGAGGCCCCAGGGGAAAAAAGCTAGGACAATGACTCCCCAAGCTTGGCTGGTCTCTAGGCCGTAAGGAGCAGAGTAACAGGGCTTCGGGGGATTTCTGCTTGGTCCACCTTAGCGTGAAATAGTGTGAAGAGTGTGCCTGATTTCTTGCTGGACCCAGACACTCAGCAGGAATACAGTTTCAGGGAGGAGAGGGAAGGCCCAGTGTCTGGCACCGCCAGGGCTAAACAGACCCATGTGGGACCCCAGGCAGCAAGGGGATACCTGCTCAAACAGAATGATCTTGAATTGTATTTGCTCAAAATAATTTAGCGACGGTGGGTGGTGCTGCTCAGGAGTGTTTTCATATTTCCACCAGAGGGCGTTGTCTGCCTCCTTGGTGGCCACAAGGAAAGGGATGGGGAATTAACCGGTACCATATGACCAATTTTTTACCATAAAGTTTTAACACGATGGAAGTGACTCCCCAGTCTACACTTCTAATCCTAAACTTCCCTCAAAACACCGGTCCCACATTTTCAGCTTCCTGCTTCCTATTTCCACCTGGATGTCCTGCTGACATGGAACTCACTATGCCCCAGATGGAGCTCATCATCTTGGCTTCCAAATTGAGCTTCTTACCTCAGCGTGTGGACCTACGACAGCTAATTCTATTCTGCAGAATGTGAACGGCAAAGGGATCCCGGGCTGAAACCTGGTCACGCTGTGCTTGCCACGTCAGGCACTCAGGAGAAAGCAGCATCTTTTTCTAAGGCTAGCAGCAGTCTCTGGTACTCACGATGGCCAGGTGCATTTAGGTGCTTCTCTGTTCCACATCTGCCGCCATCTCTGAAAGTCAAAATCATATTTTCGTCCCTGAAGATCCATCACAATGGTTGCCATTGCCATAAAACCTTTTGTGAACTGCTTCCTCTATTGCACTCCCACACCCTTAGGCCAACTCTTCTCCATCCAAACTTTCAAAGCACCTTACTATACTCAAATTGTGGCATTTCCCCCTTTCTGCCTGGTCATCAGCTATATTTTTTATTGTGGTAAAAAACGCTTAACATTACATTTACCATCATAACCAGTGTAAGTGTACAGTTAAGTGTTAAGAATATTCACATCATTGTGCAATAGAGCTCTAGAATTTCTTCATCTTGCAATACTGAAACTTTATAGACATTAACCACCAACTCCTCCAGCCCCTGGTAACCACCTTTCTCCTTTCTGTTTCTATGATTTTGACTATTTTAGATACTTCATGTAAGTGGTGGAATCGTCCAGTATTTGTCCCCTTGCAACTGGCATCTTTTGCTTAGTATAATGTCCTCGAGGTTCATCCACGTTGTAGCATGTGACTGAATTTCCTTCTTTTTAATTATTTTTCATATCCCATTATATGCCTAGGCCACATTTTCTTTATCCATTCATCTGTCCATGGACATTTGAGTGGATTGCTTCCACCTCTTTGCTACCGGGAATAATGCTGTGACGAGCAATGTGTGTACAAACAGCGCTTCGAGATCCTGCTTTGAATTCTTTTGGAGAGATATCCGCAAGTGGGATTGCTGGATCATAGGGTAGATTTACTTTTAATTTTTGAGGACCCTCCCTACTGTTGTCCACAGTGGCTGCACCAGTTTGCGCGCCCACCCACGAGCAGGAGGGTTCCAGCTTCTCTGTCCTCATCAACACCTGCTCTCTTCCCTTGTTCTTCCGATCCTGGCGCCTTGCTATTTCAGTACAGGTGGCTGTATTCGTCTCCTGGGGCTGCTGGAACAAATAACCACAAACCGAATGGCTTAAAACAACAGCAATGTATTCTCTTGTAGTTCTGCACTCCAGAAGTCCCAAATCAAGGTGTGGGCAGGGCTGGTTCCCCCTAAAGTCTCGGAGGGAGCATCCATTCCCTTCTGATGTCTCAGCCTCGGTGGCCGCCAACCGCACTTGGCACTCCTTGGCTTGGAGCTGCAGTTCAGTTTCTCTCCACCTCCGTCTTCACATGGCCGTCTTTTCTCTATGTCTTCTCCTTTTCTGTCCCTTATAGGCACGGTCTCTGGATTTAGGGTCCATCCTAATGGGGCAGGGAGGCACAATTCAATCCACTGCAGTTGTCATTGCTACACTAAGCTCCTGGAGATCAGGATCTATGACTTGTGCGTATTTGTTTACACCCAAGTATCTAGCATCGTGCCCTAAACACGATGGCTTGTAGAGTTCACAGGTGAGTGGACTGGTGGTTGGTCAGATGATGGATCTTGTCTCACCCGTTGGACTGACACCTAATGCGGTCAGAATTGGGACACGTGCATCAGGGATTCAGGTGCCCCACAGAAACTTGATAATCTTTCCAGGTATGACTTTTAAAATACAGTGCAGAGAACTCACTGAAAAACCACGCATGGCTTCATAGCCACAAAGCTTAAATGAAAAACTTCTCCCAATTCTTGCAAATATATCCCAGATGAAGCCCGGCTGGCCTTGGGAGATTAAGGTAAACTTGACCAAAACCCCAAGTTTCACAGTGAGAGTCCACAGCCCTCCCCCTGAGTCCTGGAAATCCTCAACTCCCTCCTTCATGGTTCTGACTTGTTCCTGTGTGAGTTCTTGAGTCCTTTCCTCGCCAAAGGTCAGATGCTTTGCCAGAAGCTGTGCAAGATCCCTAACCACCTCCCCGACACAAGCAGTTTGGATGTTTGGAACTTTGCTCAAGGTTTGGGGGTTACACGGTGCACCCCCAGTCTTTGGCCATCTTGCTCATTCCATTTTCTCCTCGTTCTACTTTGCTCTGTCCTTTCCCTCTCTGGTTCAAAACACAAACTCCTTTCCTGTCTCATCCAGGCAATTTTGCTCACACTTCCTCCCCTGACATCTCGGTCTCGGCTTCTACTCTAAACAGGCTTATTTTTTTTTAATTTAAGGAAGGCAAGCAGGCAGAAAATAAAAGAGAGTGGCGAGTGGAGGGAGGACCTGGGAACTTCTAAGAGGAAATCTTATACCAGCTATTAAAATAATACCATTTTCTTTTCTTGTACTTTATAAATATTAATAATAAGTAAAAGTTGGAAGTTCTTTGAGTAGGGAGAGAAATTTAACAACAGCCTTTGGTCCACTTGCTGTAGACTTCCCCCAAACCTTGGCCTTCTTGCCAGAGTGAAGCAATCCTCTTCTCAAGTTTACATTTAATTATAATTGCAACTGTCATGATGATTAAACCTCTCCCTTTGTCATTGTCTTTTCTTGGCATCATTTCTTTGGCTCGGCTTACGAGCTATAGACGGTATGAATCACAGCGTATCTGTGCTTTTTAACTGTGGCGAAACCATAGGCAGCTTTTTGTTTATTCCCAGAATCCATTCCAAAACAGCTGTTAAATGTTCATCCTTGGTTTTGTCATCTTATTTCAGAGAATTGTAACAGCAGCATCTTCTGTTTTTAATTCTCCTGAAGAAAAAAAGAACTCCCCGAGCTGGTGAGCTGTGCGTAGGTGCTAGTTAATGCCTTATTTCCTCTCATTTCCTTAATCAGGAAATTTCATAGTTCAGCAGGGGCAAGGTTCCCAGGAATGTGGCTCTGACCTCAACCAAGCTGTGTGAAACACTCGACCATGAAAACAGCTTGCTCTGCAAGCCTCCGAGTGTTCCAAACTGAGAGCGACCAGAAGCTTCCATTTGACAAAGTCATGAGGAAAGTTTGTAAATTTTTCATGGTTAGTGATGGCTCCATCTCTACTAGAATCAATCAGCTGAAAAGTAATACAAGAAGTCATAAATCAGCTGGTAGTCTGGACACAAATTGGCTGGTGGGTTTTACTTTAGGGAGATTTCCTTTTGAAAAGCTGTGGTGGAATGATGGACACAGTACCACGTGGTATGAAAAAGCACTCAGAAAAATCAAGACGAATTGTACCTTATCTGGGTGCAAGATATTGCTTAGTTTAGAATCATGGCTTGAAGGCAAATAGCTTACCAAAACGGCCATTTTTTAAATGTCGTGAGCCATGTTTAAGTTGTGTTTTACCAAAGGTTTTCACACCAGAGCTATATCTTGGAATAACCCGAGGAGAGTTTTAAACTGTATACTGGTAACTGTACCCTACCCCAAATATTTTGAATCACTGTGGTCTTGAGTGAAACTTGGACATTGGTCTTTTTAAACTGCTCTCCGGAAGATTCTTGTGTGCAGCCAGGATTAGAGCCACTGCTTTCTGAAAAATCACAACTGCAAACAACCTTTGAAACCTGTATGTTGTGAATCGGGTACACACATTGCAATTGTGCACACTGCAGTAAGTCAACTGGTTTTATACTTGCCTCTGGTTTTTTGCTTTTTAAAAAATTATTATTAGTTTCAGAGGTAAGAGTTCAGCGATTCATCAGTTGCATAGAACACCCAGTGCTCGTCACATCATGTGCCCTCCTTGATGCCCATCACCCAGTTACCCCATCCCCCCACTCTCCTCCCCTCCAGCAACCCTTAGTTTGTTTCCTATACTTAAGAGTCCCTTAAGGTTTTTCTCCCCCTCTGATTTTGTCTTATTTTATTTTTCCCTCCTTTCCCTTATGGTCCTCTGTTTTGTTTCTTAAATTCCACATAAGAGTGAAATCATGTAATTGTCTTTCTCTGATTGACATATTTCACTTAGCATAATACCCTCGAGTTCCATCCACCTTGTTGCAAATGGTAAGATTTCTTTTTTTTTTTTTTGATACTTGCCTGTGTTTTAAATAGAATTTGTTCTTCTATCAGAGACAACTTAGCCCATGACAAATAATCTTTGGCAAGCCTCACATTCACGTCTATGTGATTTTGTCTGTCTGTGTGTGTGTCTCTCTCTCTGCCCCACCTCTGCACCCCCCACCCAGAGATGCAAACCTAATTTCCAGTCCACACCATCTTTTAGTGACTGAAAACCTCCCAGGCAGTTCAGACTGCCCTAGTGGACTGGCTTCTAGAACACATACATTATCCCCTGTTTGAGGGAGTATGGTCCTCTTTCCCTCCTCAAGCTCAGCAGGGGAAAATCACCAAAATGCGAGCCTTTGCAATAGAACAACAACAACAACTCTTAATATCCCAGTTTTCCAAACTGGTCCTTGTCCAGTATCCTCCATTTCAGGAAATGGCCCCTCAAATCCACTCTCTTATTAGACCAGTAACTCGGACTCAGCCTTGATTCTTACCTTCCCATCATCCCTCACATCTAATCCCTTGCACTCGCCCTCACGTTTAATCAACTCAGCGTCTAGGACAGAACTCGCGTTCACCAGCTTTTCACCACGCCCACAGTACTGCCTTCTCGCCACGCCCACCGCCTTCTCGCCACGCCCACTGCCTTCTTGCCACGCCCACAGCTACCTGCAGGCTCGGTCGCAGGCCCAGCGCCGTGCTGCGTTGCCTCCCAACTGCGTTAGCCTCCCTCCCTGCTTTCACCCATCAAGCCATTCCACACCCAGCAGCCAGAGTAATCTTTTCATATGGTGGTTTATAAACCACTTTTCTGCTAAAAGCCTTTCAGTAGCTGCTCATTCCAAGTGGAGTAAAATCCAAACTCCTCACCATCACCATGGGATCTGGCTGCAGCTGCTGCGTGCCAACCCTGAGTTGTGTCCCTCTCCTTCCCCTCATCAGGATCCAGTCACACTAGATGCTGCCCATTCCTAGAGCATGAGAGGTTCTGCCCTGCTCTGGGCTTTGTCTGGTGCCTCGCCTGGCTGGCCCTCTTATCCTGTCAGTCACCCTTTAAGTGTCCCTCTTCAAAAAGGCCTTCCCTGACGATTTTCTGTCATAGCATCTGGGTATTTCCTTTGTTGTAATGATTTATTTGTTTGTTTTTTCTTCTCTCTCTGATTCACCGGTTTGTTCCCAGCCCCTTATAGCATACCTGGCACACACTAGGAACACTTCAGGCATTTGTGGAATCATCAAACAAACGACTGGAAAGAGGAACAGAAGGAAGCGACTGGGTAATACATATCAGAGGCAATGTATCTCTGCGTGATTAAGGGTTGATTACAGCTTTTGAGAAAAGGAATGTTAGCTTTAGGTAACTCGTCCACTCTGACCATAAGCTATTGCTGAATTATCACTCAAGTCATTCTCATAATGTGCACCAATTAGGGCTCTGGTTACAAGTACAGAAACCAACTTAAGCTAACTTAACCAAAACGAGAATCCACGAGAGGGCTTCTGGCCTGCCTTATGGAACCTAAGCACTGGAGGCAGAAACGGACTAAAATCAGGAAACCAAAATCCCTGGCAAGCTGGGGATATTTCTCTTTCTTCTCCCTCTCTCATTTCCTCCCTCCCTCCTGCTTTTCTCTGCACAACTACTTCTTTCTTCTTCCTCTGCAGATCAGGTTTCCGCACACCTGCCACTCATGGTTTCCGAGCATTTACATCTCTGCTGTCCTAGAACCCACATGGCGCTTGAGTCTCACAGAACTGAACCTCCACATTTCCTGAGAAAGAGATTCTGATTGCCCTAGCCTGGGTTTGGGCTCAACCCTGGACAATTGCCCATAGCCAATGATATAGGAATACCTGTACAAACACTCCCTCCAAGGCGGCTCACCTTGACATGCCCCAAGGGCGAGGGAGTTTAAAGAGACAATTCCTGGTAACAAGCGGGATCACTGGCTTTTTGGCTAGGGAGACACCTCAAGTTATCTACTGGGTCATGCTCATCCTTAGCATCTCCTGGCTGTCTTTCTACTTGCTCCTTACAACCAGTTTACCTCTGGAGAGTCCAGGGTTTGGGCTGATTCTTTAATTCCTGGAAGCTTCCAGGCATTTGAGTGGCCTAGTATGGGAGAGAAGGAAGGGAAGAAGAGAAGCACTTTTATGCCACAGAAAGAGGAGATTGAGATCAAGAAAAGAGTATTTTAAGCATCAAAGCATGACAAATTATTTCTAAGAGCAGAATTAGATTAAGAAAAGAACAAGTGCATATTAAGTATGAAAGCTTGATGGATTATTTTCAGTTGTTGCCTTTCAGTCATTTATTCAAACCTAATGACTCAGCCACTAAGAGATTCTTTTGTTATGTGATCAATCTTATCTTACTGCTCATATGGCAAGTTCAAAAGATAATATATATCTGATTAAATGTTGCATTGATGAAGCAGCCTGTTTCTTGGTCCTTATGCTCACTTTTATGAGGCATTGTCTTCCAACAGTGACATGTGAATCTATAGAAATAGACCCATCAATATATTTGAATAAAAAATAAGTGGTTGGATTTTGGGTGTAGTATTTTAAGTTTTTATGGAACAATGTCACACAAGATAGAACAAGTGACATATTTAGGAAAAGTCTTCCTTAAAGGCCATATGGTATATTGGTTAATATTCTGGCTTTGTGGCCTAAGGATTCATACCCTGGTTTCTGCTGTGTATCTAGTTGTGTGATCTTCAACAAAATATTTAATTTCTTTTTTTTAAGATTTTTATTTATTTATTTGAGAGAGAGAGAGCACATGACCAGAGTGAGGGGCAGAGGGAGAGGGAGAAGCAAACTCCCTCGCTGAGCAGGGGTCCCAAATCAGGGCTGGATCTCAGGACCCTGAGATCATGACCTGAGCCAAAGGCAGACACTTAACCGACTGAGCCACCCAGGTGCCCCTAATTTCTTATCATAAAATGGGAATAGGAAGCCCAGGGGTAGGTAGTTGCTGGTCTTGGGTAAAGGGCTCACAGATTTCTGAGGTGAGGTTTTTGCAGTTCCTGTGATCTTTCTCTCATGATCCCAAGATGGCTGCTGTGGACTCAGCCATCACGCCCAAATTCTTAACAGCAAAAAGAAGGAAGGGGTATTGATTGAATCAAGAGAGCAAAAACTTTCCCAGATGTTTAAGTCAGCACAGGCTAAGCACTGTGACGAAAAATCCCGCTCATCAATGGATTAACAAAATCGAAGTTTACTTCTCACTCTTGCCAAGGTCAGTTGATAGTGGAGGGTAGGGGCTAGGGGAAAAGAACAGGATGCAGCTTTGGTCAGTGCAGCCATGCAAAAACCTCTTTAGAATATGGGGCTTCCAGGGTCAAACTAGGCATGAATATTCGGCCGGCAGACAAGGGAAGATAGAGCATAGGGAAGTATATAGAATGGATCAGGTCTAGAATTGAGGTACTAGATTTTTGCTCACATTTTGTTGGCCAGATTTCAGTTGCATGGGTCCACATATTTACATAAAGGGAGCCAGAAAGTACAGGCCCTCAATGAACAGTTCTTCCCAGCAACGTCTTGAGGCCATGGAAGGGGACATGGACCTCTGCAGGTAGAGCTATCTCTGCCCCACTGGAGACCCATAGCAACTTCTACGTAAATCGTATTGCCTAGATTTGTGGTCCTTGATCACCACTGCCGCAATAAAGGCTGGGAAATGTAGTTTTCAGCCAGTATGATTACAACCCTGGAAAGATTAGGTTTCTTTTGATAAGGAAGTAGATCCTGTATAGGCAACTAACGGTGTCTGCCTCATGTGAGAAAAGTACTTAACACAATGCCTGGTACTTCATAAATATTCGGGAAATGCTAGCTATTGTCACTGCTACGATCTTTCTTAGGGAGAGATGTACTATCTGGCATAGCTGTACCCTCCTGCTCTAAATAACTTGCTTGACATTCTGGTTTATTGAGTGCTGAGACTAGAATCAGAAAGCCTGGATTCCAATCCTGGCTTGGTCCCATAGCATCTTCTCTGAGCCTCAGGTTTTTGATGGAAAAAAAATGGGAAGGTTTGCCCTGCCCCACATGCTTGTTGTGTCCCTTAGCTTAGACAATGAGCTCAAATGGCTAAGAGCATTCTTGCGTGCATACTGCCTACACGATATTAAAACCAAATCTCAAAAGGAAGCAACCCAAATGGCCGTTGCATCAGTTTCCTAGGGCTTCCATAACAAAGAACCACAAACTGTGCAGCTTAAAAAAAGGGGTTTAGTCTCTCGTGGTTCTGAAGGCTAAAAGTCTGAAATCAGGGTGTTGGCAGGGCCAGGATCCCTCCCAAGTCCCTAGCGGAGAATCCTTCCTTGCCTCTTCCAGTTTCTGATGGGGGCTTGGTGTTCCTTGGCTCTCCACTGCACCACAGCACTTCTGCGTCTGCCGTCACATGGAACTTTCCTTGGCATGCCTCTGTGTCCCTTCTCCTCTTGTATAAGGACACCAGTCATATTGGATTAAGGGCCCACCCTACTCCAGTATGACCTCATCTCAACTAATTATATCTGCCATGACCCTGTTTCCACGTCAGGTCACATTCTGAGGTCCTGGAGGTTAGGACTTCAACCTGTCACTGGGGGACGGGGTGGGGGCACAAACGTAACGTTCATGATAGGATGAATGAATAAACAAAATGTGGTATATCCATATGGAATGGAATATTTTTCAGCAATGGAGAGGAACGAAGTACTGATACGTGCTACAATGTGGATGAATCTTGAAAACAATGCTAAGTGAGAGAAGCCAGACACAAAATGTCACAAACTGTATCATTCCGTTTACCTGCCATATCCCCAGTAGGCAAATCTGTACAGAGAGAAAGTAGATTAGTGATCGCTCAGGGCTGGAGGAGGGGGGATTGGGGAGTAACTGCCAAAGAGTAGGGGGCTCCTTTTGGGGAGGGACAAAAATGTTCTCAAACTGACTGTGGTGATCGTGGCACAAAGAAAGTGAGCAAATGAAGTTCTGACATTTTAAGTAAGTTTGGGCCTCTACCTTCAATAAATGACATTTCCAGGGTCCTGAAAGAACCCATCCATGTCACGCTACGAATGCTGCTGGAAAGCTTAGATGAATCCGGGGTTAGGGAGGGAGAACTTAAGACTCTCATGGGAGGAGGAGATTTAGCTGGTGGCCAAGTGGATTGGTGAGAACCGACATCCGACATCCGCTGGCCTCTAATTCCGCAGCTGGGAGGCTCCCGAATTAGGAATGGAATGCGTTTCTTGGTCTGTAGCAAGGCTACACCCTGTATCCTGGCTCAGTTTGTAGCCCTTCGTCCTCATTCACAGGAGTAACTCCACTGTTTTCTCTTCCCTTCTCTCCTCAAACCTTACATGTACACATAAGCATTCTCTTCTCAGGTCACCTTTGGCAAGCCATTCAAGGCCCTGTTGTGAAAATTTCCATGAAATGATGCCTGCAATGTCACAAAATGATAAAATTTGAGAGATCGATTTATATATCCCATAGCGCCTAAATATTCCAACTCCCTTTCATTGTCTAGACGGGAGGGGGCAGAGTCTCCTTTTACACGGAGAGAGAAGGCACCTGAGAGCTGCTATTTGGATGTTGCCGGCTGCCCCATTCTTGACCCAGGGGATACAGCCATACAAAGATGAGTAAGACCCAGAACCTGCTCTCAGGGATCTTTGAATCTGGTTGTTGACAGCGTGCATGGTGCGTGAAGTGGAAAGAACTACCCGAACTAAGATTTGTAACTCCAGCTGCCTCCAGAGCCCCTCGTTGAGTGTACATCCCTATGTCCCCCTCTGGGTCTTTAAAGATTTCTCCACTTTCTCTATGTGCATTATTCCAAAGCAAGTTTCTCCAGCTCTCTCTTCAAGTTTCTCTCTCTCCCTTCTTCAAACCTCCACCTTTCAATAAGACTGCTTTTTGAGGTGACTCTTTCCTGCCTCCCCTTAGTCCCCAAATCAGCAGGCCATTTCTTCTGTTTCCAATCACCCCAAGGTGAAATACAAATGTCTGTTACATTAACAGGAAGAAAATTGAACTGAAAGAAAGTTTGCCTAATTTGTAAAATAAAAATGAGTTTCGATCCCAGTAGCTTATGTATTATTCTCGCAAAGACTGGGTTTACATCGATCATCTTTTCCATGGCAGTCAAGTGTGGAATGTGGTGAAGTTAGAAATGTAATTGTGTAGACATAAAAAATTGCATCTCTATAACCATCATCGGGACACTTTTCTCAAGATGCTATCTCGGTGTCCTTCAGAGCAATAACTCTGTCAATTGAGAATGTAACAGAAGCAACTTAAATGTTATGCCTCGTTTACTCCTGGTAAGGCTAATGTGCTTCAGAGCAAGACTATTACTCATGACATAAGGTACTCTCAGAGAGGCTGGAAACGCTTCAAGACCATTAAAATAAAATGCCAGCCATTCCTGCTGTTCAAATATTCTTCAACTTCTAATTTAAGGCACCAACACCTAAGAATGTAATTGTGTTATTCTCTCTGATAGCTGAAATCTATCTAGCCAAATGCCGGGGAATTATGGACTATTGGGGCTACAGGAGTCCAGAAGACAAATGAGGTGGGGAAAACATGTTATTTTGTACTGGCACGTTCAACATTTGTGCTCCGTTAGCGTTTATGTGTTAAAATGTATTCAAAGACAAAAGTGCCTGAATTGTCTTTCCTCGGCTGAATTGAAGAAGAGGTTGGGGAAATGCATAAACCACCTCGAGATCTAAACTCAGAGATCTGAAAGAGGGAGACTCACACACCTCTACTCAGAATTATTTTCCACACTAAATTTTCTCTAGAGTTGATCATCCATTTTCGAAGCAGGACGTTGTCATCTTGAAGGCCTGTGCGTCACCCCCCTCCCAGGCCTCAGAACTTAACAGTTCCGTCCCTGATAAGCAAGTGGACCACAGTCTGAAAAAGGTACACTGGATGAGAAAAGGGCAATTTTAAAAGCCGATGCTAGGAATAATTCCCCATCACATGGGTGAATTATTTCTGTTTAATGCCTGCCTTGGGAGGGGTCCACTTTAGGTTCAGGGACCCCATTGGCACATCAGGGCTTTGACGGGGACACGATGCCAATTCAAACTGTCACACAGTACAGAGAGGGGAAAAAAGCCTAAATCAGCTTCTATTCTTTAATAGAAAGCAATACTGTAGTTTAAATTAGCAAGGCACTGCTGAACCACTATTTAAAATGCGTTTGCACTGACATCCCAAGAAAGGGTTTTTTTTTTCTTGTTTAATTGCACTGTCAGTGTGGAACGCTTTCACTTAAAACCATTCTGAGGTAGACCTTTTAATAGAAAGTGACAATTTAAATTGCCATGATAGCAGCGTAAATGGTGCTTAAAGTCATTACTAAACTCATGTCGCACTTGGCTCCGGACCAGTTTGTTAAAGCTGAAGAAAAGGTGTTGGGGGCAGGGAGGAAAGTAACTAAATGGTGAATCATTCATTCCTTTTATATTCATTGTAATAACATTAGCCGTGATGAAGTCATCTGGCTCCTACTGGATATAATGCACATTTCTGCTGAATTCCACATTATTCCATTCTAACGTTGTCCTGACTATGGCCTGTTCCTGAGGACCTGCTCCAGTCATGGGCACTGACTTCTTTGCAGTCACTGCGCTTCCTCGGCTCCGGTGCCTTGGCCTGGAAGAGGAGTTGGGCCTTCCATTTGCTGGTTGGAATTCAGAAGCGAAAGTGCTAGAATTTATCTATTTCCTTTCTCTACTCGCCTTAAGTCAGATTCTCCAGGCAGTCCTGGGAAATGACAGCTTTCGAGGAGCGCTGTGCCCAGAGCTGAAGGTGTCATTCATTGTAAGTTGAGGTCAAGGCCGCTCAAGGGGTGCCATTGGTCAAACGTGATGGGTTTAACCAAAACAACTGGTTTGCCAAACCCGTGATGCCACACCTCGGGTCCCAGCAAGGGTAGCGCCATGGAATCTACTGGAGCCCTGCACCCGGAAAGGAGCTCCCCAGGGGGTTAAGGTTGAGTTTAGAACACTGGGGACGAGGGAAGGGAGAGACAGGAACAGAGGAGCCTGTGTGTGGGATTGCGCAGCACTTGGCCGGCTCCGCAGTCTCTCACTCAGCTGCCTCCCTTCGGAAAGAGAACCACTTAAAAGTGAAGTAATTATTCGGTTGTTTGGGCACAACAGGTAAACCGGTTGATTATAGAATTACCATGTAAAAATATGCTGCGCATTCCTTTTTATCATGCAAAAATTACCTCAAAGAACTAACAATTGTAGTTGAGCTCCCAGTAGGGAAACATACTTTACATTTTAAACTTAAAACATTGTATTCAGGACAGGGTTTCTGAGTAGTTTTCTGAAGTCATACAATTGAAGGGTTCTGGGAATAACTCTACACCCTTCAAATTTTTCCTAGATGAGACATTTAAAATTACTGAAATTTCCGTCACTTAAAATGGGAAGTGACCATGGTGATCCTCTGGGGCATGACATTAGGGTCTTAACTTGGGGGGGGGGTTATAGAGACACCATGAAAACCATACACAGATTTTTATGTAGGTGTGCATTACTAAGGAGAGTTCATTTCTTTCATCAGAATTTCAAAGAACTTTGCAAAGCAAAAAAGAGTTAAGAACCATTAATCCAATATTACTTCACTAAAAACCAAAATGCAGAGACCCAGAGAGGTGGTTGACTTCCCAGAGTCACACCATTAGCTCTCGGCCAGTCTACAGAACCCTAGTCTCCGAGTCCCAGTCCCAAACTGCTTTTTTAATTTTTTACAATTCTTCTTCCTTTTGCAAAACAATGGTTACTGCAATCCTGTGTTTGTCTGAAAGCTGCTCTCTTGGCAACCTCAACTCCCTGGAACGCAACTGTCCCTGGCAGAGACAAGAGGGGCCTCAGAGCCCCTGAAATTATTGTCATGATGTTCATGCATTTTGGTCCGTGGGAGAAGGACCCGAGAGAGCACTGACTCCTTTACACCACTTATACATTCATTTAACAAAGATTTATAGAGCTAAATATTTATCAGTGCATTATTTATACATAATTCTGACACATTTTGTTAGCCACTTTCAGAGAAAGCAATTTTTGTTATCCATTTTCGGAGAAAATACCAGGAAGTTAGCTGGGAAAGGACTGCAAAAGGCAGAGAAATTGATCCAGAATGATGAGGTACTCGCTCCCAGCCTGACAGCAAAGAGAAAGCAAGAACATCCACAGTCGAGCAGGGAAGACTTGGAGCCGTGAAGCCGACAGTAAAGGATTTCTCACCCAGCCTGTGAACGTAGGGTTGGGCAGAGTGTGCTTTAGAAAGCACTTTATTTAAAGGGTTAAAATGTATGCCACCTGGCGAAAACCATCATCTACACAAGAACTTCTACACACATGGCCACAGCAGCACTACTCAGAAGAGCCAGAAGGCAGAAACAATGCAGGTGCCCGTCCACAGAGAGTGTGGTCTAGCCGTACAACAGAATATTATTCAGCCATAAAAAGGAATGAAGTACGGATGCACGCCACAATGTGAACGAACCTTTAACACATGATGGTGAGTGAAAGAAACCGTGATTGCATTTATATGAAATGTCCAGAATAGGCACCTCTATCGAGGCTGAAAGATTAATTGTTGCTTAGGGCTGGTATGGATGGGGTGGGTGCTCGCCAGAGGAAACACGGTTTCTTTCTGAGGCGATTCAAATGTTCTAAAATTGACTGCTGATGGTTGCACATATCAGAATATATTAAAAGCTACTGAATTGTATACTTTTTAAGAAGTGGACTTGAACTCATGACCCTGGGATTGAAACCTGACCTGATGTCAAGAGTTGGATGCTCAACCGACTGAGCCACCTAGGTGCCCCAAAACTATTGTATACTTTGAATGGGTAAATTATAAGCTGCATGAATTATATCTCAATAAAGCTGCTATTTTTTTAAATGTACACCATATGAAGGCTTAAAGCCTAAGCTTTAGCCTTGTGGAAAATTGTTGTTCCCTTTGGAGCCAAATTCGGAAACGTCACTGGTCTTGGAGAAGGGGTAACACATGAGGCTAATTCACACCAGGTTCTTTTGTTAGAGTAACAAAGGCTGCAGAAAAATCCATAGAACACAGAACGTCAGCAGAAATATCAAAGGAGGGAGGAAAGAGAAGAGTTAGAAGGAAAAACATACGTGACACACATAGAGCAGAGTGTCCTGTCAGAGAATAAACTTGGGTTTTGGACTCAGCCAGCTAGTCACCTTAGCCACCTTAGGGAAGATGATTCTGAAAAGGGGGGGTCCTATGATATAAATAAGTTTACTGTGTTTTAAAAGGCTAAGTCTTACTGGAGGAAACTAACTGCTGGTATCCAGAAAATGGAGAAGTCAGTCTCATGTGTTTACGGGTCAAAGGAAAGAAAGTACCTGGAGACAATCTAAAAGTCTTGAGAGAAGCTATGGCCCCTCTGTTGTCTTTGAGGACATGGGAGTATCCCTTTGGCACTGTCACCATCCCCAAGACGAGAGAAAGGGCGACAGCTGTGAGCATCACAAAGCATGGACACCTGGGCCAGCCTGGGGCATCAGGGCTCCAGAGGGGACCAACGTGTGTGGCTGATAGGACTGGACACTAAGCACTGTGAGCTACGGAAGCCTGTGTGCCGTGAGCCAAGTACCCTTGGGTGAGCAAATCACCAAGGAAGCACAACATGCCACGCTGGGACCAGGATGTCACGGCGGGTGAGGCCAACAGCCCTGCACAGCGGCCATGGAGGACTGGGGCTCCTCATGACACCAGGAAGCGGCAAGTAGCATTCCAGCAGTGCCAGCAGGAGGCGCCAGCGAGCTAGGAGCCTCCGTTTGAACAGTGTGAGGCCCACAGTGTTCTCAGACCACCTGGAGGGGCATCAAGAGCCAGCGAGTTTGATGCTGGATTTCCTATTCACTTGGCACATGGGGTCCTGAATCCATCTTAATTGAATTTGGAAATATTAAGAGACATCCCGTGCTCAAACCCTTAAGTTTGTGGACAAATTCAGGCTGGTTACAACGAGAATACTATGCCCCAGAAGCTGTATCCAACTTTGGAATTATGATGTATTTTCACAAACATTAGCCCATACAGTCCTCATGAAGTCCTGTGAGCAGGTAGGTGGTTCCCGTTATCCTCCCCATTTGTCAGATCAAGAAACTGAAGCTTGGTGAAGCCAAATGAATTGCCTAACATCCCGTAATTAACAAGTCCTGAAGCTCTGGCTACCACTGGGTATTTTGACACTTAGTCCAGCGGGCCTATCATGCCATGATACCTTTCAAAAAAAGGGGAATATATAAGCCCCCCAAAACTTCAGGATTTTCCTGCTGCTGGACTGGAAGCAATGATCATAGTCCAGGGCTACGTTCCAAAGTTAACTTCAGTTTGGCCCCAGCCGCTGTTCTTGCTTTAGAAAACCTCCCTGCACACCCCTGTGCTCTCCAGCTGCTCCTGACTAAGGCAGGCCCAGGCCCGGGGCTGTGCCTGCAGCGTCTCCTGCCTGGATCCACACCCCCGGACCAAATCCCGCCACGTCTGCCTGCTACACCAATCCACTTCTGAACTCACCATGTCACAGGCAAGTGGACACTATGCTCTGTTTGTCAGGATGTCCCCAACATTACTGCTGCCTTGTTCTGTTAATTACATGGGTCCTTGGTGTTGATTGCCACCAGAGTTGGAAGCTCTGAGATCAGGGGCCTGGCTTCACCTGCCTGTGATTCTCAGCAGCGTCCAGGACAGAGAAGGAGCCAGGGAACTGCTTTGACGGATGCTTGTTGCTTTCTCTCAAACACATGGTGGGTGCTTGGCAGAGATCTGGTAATTGCCTGGTCAGCAAATTTACGATTTTATAGTCAAGTCCTATGCAAAACCACAAGGAGCCTCAGCACCTCTGCCCCTCCGCCCTCCCCCCGACCCTTACACACCTACTTCTTCAGGCAGTAACAGGCTGGGGACACCTTCTTCCTAGAGGTCACGGCCCAGGGGCTGCCTTGGTTCAGTCCTCTATCGGTGGTGGCTGTGTGAGCTCCGACAAGCTCTGAGCTTTTTGCTTCTTGCTGGTGAACCGGCACCAGAAGATGGCAACAATTCTTACCACCTAGGGTTGTTATGGGAATTAAGTCCATTACAAGGTGCTCGGAACTGTGACTGAGCACAGGTGCGCGCTGGTCAAGCGCAGCTCCTTAGGATTAGAGTTGGAATGAGCCCCGCCTCCCGCCATGGCGCCGCCAGTCAGTCCAGCTACACCCGGGGCTTCTCTCACTGCCGCCGGTTGAGCTTGAAGGAGATAAAAAGCAGATTCTAGGGGCGCCTGGGTGGCGTTCTGGGATCAAGCCCCACATCAGGCTCCTCCGCTGGGACCCTGCTTGTGTTGCCTCTCTCGCTGGCTGTCTCTCACTCTGTCAAATAAATAAAATCTTAAAAAAAAAAAAAAAAAGCAGATTCTAAAATGCACCCCCCAAAAAAAGAGGAAAGCAGGGTTTAACTGTCTTTCTGCGACTACTCCCCTCCTTCTTCAAGATGGGCTTTTAAAAAGGGAATAGGTTGTGACTCAGATGAGCTACTAGCGTCGCAATGGGTCGTGGCGCACTTTGTGTAGGGGCAGCGAATCGTGTCAGCCCGGAAACGGCGCCGGGCATTCTCTCTGGACGCCAAATCGCTCAAAGTTTCACAGGCCTGCGTGGGTGCCGTTTCAGAGGCCGCTTCCCTAGCAGCCATCCACTCAGTGATTCGTACACTGCTTTATTCACTTAGTCATTGGTTTGACAAATATTTCTTCAGCGCTACATGGAAGACAAGATAAAATGTATTTTTTTTCATTTTCCTGATATATATATATATATACCCTTAATCCTCTGGAATCCCCAAATGGATAGACTGACAGAGTTGACATCCCAGTCGTTTACAGACAACAGATAAATGAGTAAAATATGTGGTATGTTTAGATAGTGACCTGTTCTAAGAAGAAAAAATAAAGCTGGGAAGGGGATATGAAATGTCAGGGGATGAACATTGAAATTTTAGTTAACTTGGCCAGGGAACCAAAACCAGTGTTCCTCCAGGTCCTCCAGAGAAACAGAACCAACAGGATGGAGAGAGAAAAGAAGGGGAGATTTTAAGGAACTGGCTCATGTGATTATGGGGCTGGCAGGTCTGAAATCCACAGGGCAGTCCAGCAGGCTGGAGTCCCAGGGAAGAGTTGATGTTGCAATTTTGAGGCCAAAGGCAGTGTGGAGGCAGCTTTCCTTTTCCTGGGAGGACCTCAGTCAGTCGTTTTCACTTAAGGCATTCAATTGATTGAACGAAGCCCACCCTGTTGGAGGAGGTCATCCAGAGGACATGACCGCTAGGTGACCCTTAAGCTGGACCTGGGCAATCAGAGGCTCCTTCCCCTGTCCTTGGAACGTTTGTCCTGCTTACTGGTCCCACACAAGGAGCCAGTTTCAAGGACACAGCCTTGACAGGGTAAGGTGTTTCTGAGCCCATCTGGACTGGATACGTGGCTGAATCCCGTTAAAGCCTCTATATCAGCTTTTAAGAATCTGGCGGGCGGGTGTGGTGGAGATCTCGTCCTGCAGCGCCCAAGACAAACCTCCTAAGTTCCCTTGCTTATTAAACGTGCCACCCAAATCTGGAATGGCCTACCTCTTTCGTCAGCCTCCCCTGCCGTCCTCATATGGGGGCCAGTTTGCAAACTAACAGCCTGCACCCACATGGTGGAGGGTGATCTGCTTTGCTTAATGTCTGCTGAGAAGGGGGCTCTTGAGAAAAAAAAAATTTCAGAAAGTGAGTGAACCACACAAGTAAATATCCAGGAAAGAGAAAAACAGAGTGAGCAGAAGGCGCCAAGGCCAAGTGGGAATATGCCGGGAGGGGAGTGAACAAGGGGAAGAGGAATGGAGAAGAGACCAGAATTCCAGGGGACAGACTCTGTGGGGCCTCAGAGGTCTTCCTAAGGACGTCGGCGTTGTTCTGAGCAGAACGGAGGGCAGGGTTTCAACAAAGGATGATGGGATCTGACTTAGGTTTGAACAAGATTGCCGGCGGCTATGTTGAGAAGGACAGCAGGTGGGCAAAAAGGGAAGCTCAGAGAGCTGCGGGAGGCTGTGTCAGTAACCCAGGAGCCCCACACAGGCTCCCATCAGCCTGCTGGCGGCGAGGGCTAAGTAGAGAGTCGAGAAGTCTTCGCATATCTGTGTGTAGTTTAAAGATGGAGCCGAGAGGATTTGCTGGCAGACTGGGTATGGGTTGTGAGAGAAAGGAAGGGATCAAGGCAGGCACTGAGGTGTTTGGCTTGAACCATGGGAGCTGCCATTCGCCGAGGTGGGGAAGTTTGCAGGAGAAGCTCGGCGTGGGGCGCCGTATAGCCAAGAACGTCTGGGACGGATGATGGGGGTGCGTAACACCTGTCTCAGTGGAGACATCATGCAGGCCGTTGGATGTACGGGGCTGGAGTTGGGGAGGGAGGCTCAGGCTGGAGATACAAACTGGAGCGTTAGCAGCACATAGACGATCTTCAGAGCCCTGGGGCGTCCCATGAAATCACCCAGACAGTGAGAGCAGACAGAGAAGGGGTCCAAGGATTAAACTATGGGCCACCTGGACACTTGGAAGTTGGGAAGCTGAGGAGAAGCCAGCAAACGGGATGAGAAACTGTGATCGAGAAAGAGAAGACCGAAGAGGTGAGTGGGGTATTGGGGGAGCCAAGGAAGAAAGTGTCTCAAGGAGAAAGTGACCACCGTGTCAGATGCAGCTGCAGAGGCCTGAGAAGTGACATTGGACGTAGCAGCGTGGGGTCATTTGTGACCGGAGCGGTTTCTGTAGACGGATGCAGACGAAACCTGATTGGGGGCCCCTGAAAGGACAAAAGCCCAGATCTCAGAGACCATGAACGGATGCCACTCTAGCATTTAATAGAGAAGAAGGAACAGCACATGTATATGCTGATGGGAAAGGTCCGGGAAGAGGAGGAAGTCGGGGACGCAGTGAAGAGAGGAGACTGCCGCGGCCTTGAGAGGGCTAGAGTCTAGCGAGCGGGCAGAGGGACTGTTCCTGGCTGGGAGCATAAACAAGGTACCCGTCTCACTGGAGAGGAAGTAGATGCAGGGGGATGGTGGCTGTGGGACTGGGAATGTGTGGAACTCCTAATTCTTTCCATTTGCTTGGTGAACTAGGAAGCTAGGTGGAGCTCAGGGGAGAGTGAACATGGGGGGCACAGGGGAGGAAAGAGGTTTGAGAGTTTGAACACAGAGCTTTAAAAAAAAAAAAAAAAGAACCAGTACTGAATTTGGCTTGAATGTCTATGAGTTGGAGGCAAGCTCTTTAACCAGTAGTCAGAGCACAGAACACATAGAGCCTGGAGTGAGCTAACCCAAAGGCTTCAGTTTATAGAAACATCAGTGTCCACAGAAGGGAGGGGAGGGAGAGCACAAAGGACACCAAGGTGCCTGCTGCAAGACAGGAGGTACCCCAGAATGGACAGAGGGTACATCAGGTAGCAACTGGGGATACCAGGGATTTGCCATGTTGGCTAGTGTTAGACCCCATTGTGAGTGAGGTCTTTCAGTGCCTCCAGGGAACAGCAGATGAAGAGCATTCCCTTCATCTTGAACATTTGCTCCGTTCAAATGAAAGACAGGATGTAGAAGGTCAAGCAGGGCCGTCCCGCCCCCGCCTCTGAGTGGCAGGCCCAGCTCCTCTGTGGACGCTGAACGTGGTGGTGGGTGGGCCAGGGGACCGTTAGCAGGTGGAGATGGCCCCCTTCCAGCTCCCTGCACTCCGACAAGCTCCTTGCGCAAAGGCGGCAGTGTGGTTCCTGGACCAGCAGCATGATTCACGTGGGAAACTGTTAGGAATGCCAATTCTCAGGCCCCATTTGCCACCTGCTACATCAGAGCCTCTGCGGGGAGGGCCCAGCAAGCTGCGTTTGAAGCAGATCCTCTGACGTCCCCTGAAGTTTGAGAAACACTGCGGAAAGCAGCCTGGAGAAGGTTCTCTCTGCTCTTATCTGGTAGTGCCACCTATTGGGCAAGCTCTTCAGTTGCTAGGAGGTTACTGCAAACATGGGAGTGTGTCCTTTTTCTTCTCCATATTTAAACAACTTTACAAACCCAAACCCAAAAGCAGCCTTCTTATGATCCGTCACGTTATGTAAACACTAATTTTACATGGCTGTGATGAATATATTGAGACTCCTATTTCATTTTTTCATAAAGCATTTTGTATTCACTTTCCATGTATTAGCCCAGTAGAACATATAGTCATTTTTATCGTAATATTCCATCATAATAAAATTACAAAGTCACAGTGACATTTTTTGAATGTGATACACTGGAACTATGGTCTGAATGAACATAAATAAACAGATGGAGACAACATGACTTAATTAATTCCATCCTGGAAAATCTAAGAAGTTTGTTATAGTATCACAAATGAGTCCATCATTTCCATGGTTTTAGACACTCGAGCTCTTTACAGTTTTCAGTACTTACAAATAATAAGTACCTTTGTATACTAAACTGGTTTCTGAAAGATATTTCTTTGGGATTGTAATCTATAAAGTAAAACTTCTAGCTCAAATGGTCTGATAACGTCAGAACATTATCTAAAGGAAGTGAAAAGAATATCTAGCAAACTCTCCGAATGTGTTAACAAAAGAATCGATAAGTTGTGATGCGGTCGTCACACGCAAAAACAGGCTTACAACATAATATCAGGAAAGTCTGTCAACCTTCTGGCTTCCCAGTATCTTGGGAACACCCTTCCTATGTTGGTCCCACCTCCCTGGTAGAAGCCAGAAAACTTGCTTTCTCAGCTTCCCTTGCAGATAGGTTCACACGTGACTTAGGATTCATCCATCAGACTACAGAAGTGAGACTTCGATTCAAACGTGAGCAATGGGAAGAATCTGGAAGCACGTGGAATCCACTTTCTGGCGAAGGCAGCATTGCTTCCAGCGTTCAGAGGTGCTGGTACCTGGTCCTCGGCGTTGCAGGGGCAAGCAGTGGGTGCTTGTTCAGTGGTCTTCACTGAACAGCTGGTGGTATGGTTTAACCACTACTCCTGGCTGAGTATCCTTTAAGCCCAACACTCTGGCCCTGTCAGAGATCTGGGAACTACGTGATTTTTGTTAATAAATTCCCTCTCTGCGTCTGTGCTGGCTTGAGTACTTTTGCTATGGAACAAGTCACCCTAAAACCTAGTGGATCTTGTGGCTTAAAGTGGAATTTCTCAATCTCAGCACAGTCAGCATCCGGGGCCAGCTCGTTCTTTGTTGTGGGGAGCTGTTCTGTGTCCTGTAGGACGTTTAGCAGCACTCCTGGGCTCTCCCCACTAGATGCCAGAACTCCCACCTTCCAGTTCTGACAACTGACAAGAACATCTTCAGACATTGCCAAATGCCCTGTGGCGGCAAAACCTCCCCTCCTTGAGATTCACTGGCTTAAAAGAACAAAGTCTTGGAGAATGTCTCGGCTGGGAGGTTCTGGCTCGGGGTGTCTAATGCAGTTGCAGTCAGATGGTGGTTAGAACTAGGGGCTGGCTGGGAATCTTTCTCTTCTCATGTAGTCTCAGGGCATCTCCACGTGGTTTCTTTATATAGGCTAGTTGGGGCTTTGTCACCACACGATGACTTCGAGTTAGTTGAACCGCTTATGCGGAAGCTCAGGGCTCCAAGAAGGTGTCCCAAAAGAACTGGCTAATGCCTTTTATAATCGAGCCTCAGAAGTCACACTGTACCACTTCCACCACGGTCACAAGATTCAAGGGGAGGGGACAGAGACTCTGCCTCTCGATGGGAAGAGTTGTCCGAGTTACACTGTAGGATCATGTGGGATGGGAGATGTTGTTTGAAACTTCATCTGAAAAACGTAATCTGTCACAGTGCTCTACAACATTACTCATCAGAGAAATGCAAATGAAAACCACAATGAGACACCACTGCATACCCACCAGAATGGCTAAAAATAAAAAGATTCACAGCACTAGGTTTTGACAAGGACATGGAGCGATTGCAACTGTCTCATACATTACTGACAGGAATGTAAATTGGTATAACCAACTTTGGGGAAATTGTATCGACTAAAACTCAACATATGCCCAGTCTATGACCCAGCAATCACTCTCCTGGGTTTAGAACCCAAAGGAAATGAATGCTTATATTCAACAAAAGGCACAAGCAAGGATGTTTGTAAGCTTTATTCAGCATAATTAAAAACTGGAAAAAACCCATGTCTGTCAGTAGGAGAATGCATATATAAATTGTGATCTACTCATCCAATAGAATGTTACACTACAATATCAGAGGACAAACAGGGTGCCTGGGTGGCTCAGTCAGTTAAGCGTCTGCCTTTGGCTCAGGTCATGATCCCAGGGTTCTGGGATTGAGTCCCACATCAGGCTCCCTGCTCAGCGGGGAACCTGCTTCTCCCTCTGTCCTTGCCCCCTCCTCCCTCCACCTGTGTTCTCGCTAGCTCTGCTTTCGCTCTCTCTCAAATAAAGAAAAAAAAAACTTTAAAAAATAAAAATAAAATAAATAAAAGGACAAACAGCTTATATACTCAACAACAAGGATGAATTTCATAGACATTATGCTCAGCAAAGGAAGTCAGACACATACACATGGTGTGATTCCATTTGTATAATGTGCAAAAACAGGAAAAACTAATCAGTGGTGATGGAAATCAGAGGAAACGGTTACCTCTACTGGGGGAAGGGGATGAATACCAACTGGAACGAGACACAAAGAACTTCTGGAAGGCTGGGTATAATCTATATTTTGATCTGGGTGGTGATTACACAAGTGTATACAGGTGGAAAAGTTAATCGAGATACTTCAATTAGTGTATTAGTGCCCTGTAAGCACTTTATTCTGTCCCTCACTAAAAAGTAGAAATAAAATTCCTTTTCTGCTTAAAGTGGCCATTGGATTCTGTCAGTGACACCTGAAGCCCTTGCCACTGGAAGGCTGGGGCTCACGTTGCAGCCACCATGTTCCTGGGTGGCCAGACCCTCTGCACATGAAGCCCACCAGAAAACCATCTCTGCTCAGCATGTGCCCAGGAGAATCTTCCTATAGAAGAGAAGTCCACAACCAAGCACTATACCCCTAAAATATGAAAAACCAAGGAACAAAACCATGTTGCCGTTGAAGGTATCAGCCCATAGCAGCCTGTATGCAGCTGAAGGAGAAATGAGAGCCGGAAGGGCTACACTGAAAAGCTCTCACAGAACACAGCACCAAGAGATAAAGGGACAAAAGGAATACAGATTTGTAAACGCACAGGGAGGAAAGACTCAGTAGTTACAAGGTTCCTCTTAAAGTTATTTCCAACAGGAGATAAACAAAGCAACATTCAAAACATGGTAATAATAATCAAGAAATTGCCGGAACTAAACCCAAACACAAGTCCCTAGATTGAGAGAGACTCTGAGTGCATATCAGTATTTAAAAAGAAACAAAACCACCACCCACATCAAGACACTGTGACAAGTTTTCAGAACGGAAGGACAGGGTGCCACCTAAAGCTACTGGAACAAAAAGACATGAAAAAAATGAGAGCGCGACTGACATGGACTGTGCCATCAGCAAAACAGGTGCACAGCTACGGATAATTGCTGACGTGAAGTCATCGATACTTGGGAGTTTGTTATATTATTTCCTCTGCTTTTCTGTAAGATTCGAGTTTTTTCATAATAAAAAGGTTTCTTTTGTTGTTTTTCCTTTTGCTGTTTAATAGAGGGGAAATATATTTGAACTCTGAATTCTATATCCATTCATATTGTCAAAGATGAAGGCGAAATGAGAACATTTTCAGATTATAAGGACTCAAAAGTATTATCATACCAGATGCTCCAAGAGAACTTCAACAAGGAGAAAAATGGGACTAAAACAAGTAATGGGAGGGAAGGAGCGATGGAAAGCAAAGAAGTCAGTAAAATATGTGGTAATACTAAATTATGATTGCTTATAAATATTACGGTCTTTTAACACCAAACTGTAACTAAATTCAAGATGCATCAACATGGAAGTCATAGGAGAGCGAGGAAGGGGTGGAGTTCAGGGCAGTAAAAGCTTCTAAGGGTCTAATTTTGTCCAGGCTGGTTATACAGAAGCAAACTGACCTTTAGCCGAGTGCTTCTCAAACTTTAATATGTACGTGAATTATCTGGGGATTTTGTTAAAGAGCATTTTCTGATTCAGCAGAGCTCAGGTGGGCCTGGGATTCTGCATTTAAAACACACTGCACTGACCACATTTTGAGCGCAAGGCTTTGGACTATATTGTGGCTAAGGATTGTGTTGCCCCAGGGTGAACAGACGCTAAACTTCCCTCATTCTGTTTCAAAAATGTAAAAATGATAGATAGTGTTTCGGAAAATATTCAGGGACATGATTTTAAAACACACGTACCAAAAATGAAGTGGAAACCCACAGCCGTTAAGTGTGGGCCCTTGGAGACCAAGAAGGACTTGACCCAGACAGTAGAGTCTGGAATTTCAACTCCAACCAAGGAATAAGGAACCACCGCACCCTCCCCCCCACCATTCGCAGCAGGGGAACAGATGCATTGAGCTCCTGTTCCCCCAGCTCCGTCTGCAGGCTGACCGAGTCCTCCGTTAGTTGCGGAGCTGGAAACAAACTACTCGCTCAGGACAGGACAAGAGAGCAGAGAGAGCTGCGCAACCAGCTAGAGGCGCTGTATCTGGTGTGAGCTCCTGGTGGGGAACCGTGATACACCTACGGGGCAGAAGCCCCGAGCCATGGACTTTTGTCCTCAAGACACTGGGCTGAAGCCATCTTAACACCGCTTTTCGGGGGACAGTGAGTGGGAGAGAAAACAAAACAAAAAAAACCTCCATAAAGTTGAACGTTGGAAAAAAATTTTGCAAAGGCCACAACGAAACCCAGCGCTACAAAAGGAAGCCCACATGTAAGAAGAGTCACATAAAACAAAGTAGAAATAATAGAACAATCTGGAAAGGATTTTCAAATGTGTATTTAAAATCAACAAACAAAAGCAGGTGGTTATGAATCAAGAACAGATGAAAAGCTTGAAAATTAAAAAAAAAAAAACCACACAAACAAAAAGACACCGAAGCAAGTTTTAGATGGTATATTAGCCGAAGTCCAGTCAGAAAAAGAAAAATCTCTCTAGATATTTCCAACAGAGTGAACTTAAAATAAGGAATGCATTACACAGGTAATAGAGGAACTGAGAAGCCAAGAGGGGATAGTGAGGCCCCCCAGAGATCAAAATCAGCAGGAAGCCGCTACCACCCCTGTGGCTCGAGGGATAGCTGAGCCGGCTGTGGGATCAGAGCCCAGCATTTAGGGCCACGAGATGGGAACTAGAACCACAGCCGGGGCTGCCACCGTGGAAGGTGCAGCTCTCTGGCGGAAGATGGAGGCGCAGAGGAGACACAGCCACTTCCCAAGACACTGCCCAACCCCGAAACAGAAGAGAAGTGCCCCAGTTTCTCCCCTCCCTCTCCCTCAAGCCGGCTGCCAATACCCCCATTGGCCACACCTACCCAGGAGGGATCCCGGGATACGCAGTATGGAACAGGGCAGAGTAGGGTGGGGAATGAACCAGAACAAGCCGACAAAAGCCCAACGTTAATGAGATCAACAAGAATGGGGGCAAAAAGTGGATTCGTGCTTTAGAAGACAGAGCTGAGGAAATCACTCAGAGGCAGCACGTTAAAAAAAAAAAAAAAAAGATTTAAAACATGAAAAAGTAATTAAGAGCGAGGGGATTAGATTGAGAGGCACCAACACATATTTAATGAAAGTTCCAGAGAGTGAAACAAGAGAAAGAATCGGGAAGTAGCAGTATTTAAGGAGATAATGTCTGAGAATTTTCCAGAACTGAAGAAAGAGAGTCCCTAGATTTAAAAAGCTATTTCCAGGGAAGATCAGCTGTGTTATTTGTATTATGCATCCCACTGAAAACAACTAAAACTATGGATAAAATATTTGAAATCTTAACAGCATTAAAAAACGAATAAAAAAGTAAGGAAATACCAGGCCAAAATCCAAGAGAAAGCAGGAGCCTATAGAAAGAAAGTTTCAAAGCGCAGGATCACTTTTACCCCTAAGGGATTTACTAATAAGGAACACTTGTGCTTCGATTTTGGCAGCTTAATGGGAAAGTCTGGACATAAAACAATGCCAGGGCCTGCCCAAGGTAGAGAAGGTAACAGGAGGCCTTTTCCATGGTAAGCTGGGACGCCATTGGCTTGAGGATATTTAGAGCAGGAAAAAAAAATCCTTCCCTGTGACGTTGTGACCATGAACTTCCAGCTCAGGTTCACACTGCCTGAGTAGTTCTGGGAAATCAGAGCTGTGTACCTGATTGAAAGTGGTTCCAGATTGGGACTAACCAAAGAAGAAAAAGCAAAGGCAGAACTTTTTGTCAAGAAAAGCAACCTCATCCTGGGCTTCAGCGACTCTCGAACAAAACAAGTTCTCAAGTATAAAGTCATCAGCATCACGTAAAAAAGAACCAAACATCCAGGAGAACTAGTCATCATGAGTGGGAACCATATAAAACAACAGACTGCAGAATCAAACTTAGCAAAATGTCAGATTAATTGAGAAAAAATCCTTACTGCATTTAAAGAAATAAAATACATGATTGAAAATATCCACAAGAAGAAAGAACTATAAAAAGTGATCTTTCCTGGTTTCTAATGCTATTGTCCAGGAAAAGGAATCAGGGCTCCTTGGAGAAATAATTTTTTCTAGAACTGGGGCAGGAAAAATACACGATGAGCCCGGAGCATCTCGAAGTGCCAGAAAGTAAGGAAGTGCTCAAAAAACACAATGATGGGAGCATCTCAAAGGAGCACAGGACACAACCTCAAGGAGCTAATAATGGCCAAAGCTGAGGCAATTTGGGCAAGAGAAACAAAATACGTAAAGTAGTATTGAATTACAACCTAAAATTATGTTTATAAAATAAACATCCATGAGTCCATAATGATATAAACAATTGAATAAAAACTAATGGGAGAGAAAAGACAAATCTCCTGTACAGAAGAATTCCAAATAATTTTTGGACATACTCCCCTGAAAGAGGTGAAGCTTCACTCCCTACCCCTTACTTGGGGGCTGTGTTTGAGTCTTGCTTCCAAAGAGGACAGTGTTGAAAGGAAGGAAAGTCACATGACAGTGGAGAAAGCTGGTAAGCAGTACCTCAGCCAGGTGACCAAGGTTGACATTGCCAGAGAAATTGCAGAACAATCTATGACCTACAAAGAAGAAACAGACTGACAGTGGACTTGGCTGCAAAAAGAACAGAGGCCAGAAGAAAATAAAGAGGTAATTTCAGTGAGCTGAGAGACTAACAGCCAACCTAACAACCCCCACTCAGTGAAAATATCCTTCAAGAATAAATGTGAAATAACAAAGAAGAGAAGCAGAACCACAGCAACGCAGATAATGAAGTTTTTAGATTCTAATTTAAAAGTAATTGGTTAACGGGGTGCCTGGGTGGCTCAGTTGGTTGAGCGTCTAACTTCAGCTCAGGTCATGATCCCAGGGTCCTAGGATCGAGCCCCAGGTTGGGCTCCCTGCTCAGTGGGGTGTCTGTTTCTCCCTCTCCCTCTGCCCCTGCTAGCCCCCCCCAACCCGCTCATGCACATGTGTTCTCTCACTCGTTCTCTCAAATAAAATAAAATAATTAGTTAATATGCTTAAAAAATTAAAAGAGAAGATTTAAAATTTTCACAACGAAATTAGAAAGGGTAAATAGAATCAACTGGGAATCCAGAACGCAAAAATACAGTAATTGAAATTAGTAACTTGATCCATGGGCTTAACAGCATTATTATACACAGCTGAAGAGATAATTGAAGAACTGGAAGATAAGCCAGGAGAAAAAGTATCCATGACAAAGCGGAGGGGAAAAACAAAAATCCAGAAAACAGTGTAAAAGACATATATAGGTTATAGTGAAAAGACCTAGCAAAGGGGTCAGAGAAGTCCCTTTTGGGGGACTTGAGAGGCAAGATGGGACAGAAACAATATTTGAAAAAGATAATTACTGGCAACTTCCCCAAACTAATGAAACATACAAGCCATGTATTCATGAACCGCTGTTAATCTGAAGCGGGACAAACACAAAGGAAAGCACACTTAGGCACATCGTAGTCAAACTGCGGAAACCAAAAGGCAAACACACAAATCTTAAAAGAAGACATGCCAACAAGACAAGCACCATCAAAGGAGAAATTATAAGACCGACACAATTTTTTTTTAAACAGACCCGGCGAGAAGAACATGAAATGGTGTCTTCAAAGTGTTGAGAGCAAACAACTGCCCATCCTGAATTATATAGTCAATGAAAATATCCTTCAAAAATGAAGGTGAAAAAGAATATTTGCAGACAAGAGACTGATGGAATTCCTCACCAGCAGAATTTCCTTAAAGGAAACAGTAAGGAGTGTCATTCAAGCCAAAGGGAAATGATAACAGATGGAAATCTGGATTCGCAGGAAGGAAGGAAGTACAAGCGAAAGGGTAAGTATGTGGGCAGTTCTAATATCGACTGTTCGATACAATAATACTAATTTGGGGGAGGCTTAACATACACAACTGCAATGGCATGTAGGTCAGGAGAGGGTGTAAATGGAAGGTTCTGAGGTCCTTGCATGGTCCTGGAAGCAGGCAAAAATACCATTTAGCATTAGATCCTAATGAAGACCCCTGTTTAATCTCTCTTACAACTACCACCCAGCAACTGCACTCCCGGGTATAGGCCCAAGAGAAATGTGCAAATGTGTGCACCAAAAGGGAAGTGCAAGATGCTCACAGTAGCAATATTTGAGCTAGCCCTGGATGTTGATGGAGACGGGATCAATAAAGTGAAGTATATCATCCAGTGGAACAAAACAGAACCGGGGAGTTGCAGAGTCTCTAACTGGAGGAGCTTTCCGATCTTTCCCAGCACAGCCACTGGAATGAATGAATTGATTTGCTTCACTCCTGTTTAGGATTAAAGGATTAAAAGTTCCAGGAGAATGAGTCACCCTCACATACTTTAGGCAACACGCTGACACTTTGGCTCTGCTGCAGACTTGAGAGGAAGAATCTGGCAGATGGAGCCTTCAGGGGCCTCTTTAGTTTCTGCAGCAGGAGTTCTGCCAGATCCTCAATTTATCATTCCACCAAGATTGTACACACCTAGGGAATTGCCCAGAAGTAATCGTGCTTGCTGTTATAGGAAGGGTGGATCAATGTGGGGTGTTGACCCCCCCCACGCAAATCAATCCATCCTTTTGGTCACTCATTATTCACATAACCCATTGCCCAAATATACACTTCCCAAAATGCTGTTGTCCAAGATAACGTGATTTTATCCCTTACAACATAAAATGTGCTCACACTTCCCGAAGAGAGACACACTGAAGTCTCCTCGGGTTCTGTATCCAGCTGCAAGATAAAGATCTTTGGATCAAATCTGTTCCTCTTCTAATTCCAGCACGATTCTGTAACCCGCGGTCTAAAGAGCAAGCTTATCCATCTACATCTATATTGAGAAAGGAGTCAAAGATACGAGACATTCTTTTAAAATTAATAAATATACGTATTTGGCAGGGAAGACAATGTGTAGGCCAGCAAGAGTCTTGTTTTTGCCGCTCGGTCTGAAGCTTCCCTCCTCCATCACACAACCCGATTTCCTCCTGCCTTGCTGGCATGATGGGTCCCAAACTTGAATTTCTGAGACTCAGTCCTGCCTGTTTAGGCGTGCAGGAGTCTTCCATTCCCTTTCGCCCGGGGGAGCCCCGTGTTCTATCCATCCCCTACCCCACCCCCATAGTGTGGCAGCAACCAATTTTGTATTGATGGGAAGCAGTCAATCAAGCCAATATCATAAGCCCCTTGTTTTGCCTTCACACAGTAATATCCGGAAGAGGCAAGCAATTCGTGTACCGGATGAGCCCAGTGGCTCTCTAGATTAATGTCCCAGCTAAAACCAGTGGCTCTTCCTCCCCACAAAGGGAGAGGCTGCACATGATCTCAATTTCTCACGGGCTCTCCCAGTGCTATCAGCGATGGGCAGCTGATGTTCTCGGAGCTGGTATGCAACTCCACTGGAGAGTTGGCATCCAAGTTCAAATCCACATCCTCCTCACCCCACCGCCCCCCACCCCCACACAACTGCCCTCACAGAGGCCCTATAAAAAAGGGGGAAAACTGCCAATAAATATATGAAAGGATTTTCAACCTCACTAATAACCAGGGGAATGCAACTAAAACAACAAGAAATCATTTTTCACCTTCCAGACTGGAAAATATGACATTTTGGCAAAGTTTAGAGCAAAGAGGCACTTTTGTTCCTGCAGGAAGTATAAATTGGCACAGCCATTTTGTCAAGCAATTTGGTGGTGTCGCTAAGACTAAATATGTATGTATTATATGATTCACCATCTGCTCTAGAAAACACACCCTGGAATAGATAGGTGGGAGATGTTCACCTTGGCATTGTGCATAAGAGTGAAAATCTGGGTACAACCTAAAGGTCATCAGTACAAGATAAGTGAAATGTGGTGTTTTCATCATTTCATAGCTAAGAATGAACTAGATGCACATGTATTAACAGGGATTTCAGAAATGGATGAGATGGTTGAGTAAAAAAAAAAAGTAAGGAGGATTGAAAAAAGTGAATGATACTCCAGGAGAGTATTATCTTTGTAAGAACAGGAACATGCATGTTTATATACGTATTTTTTAAGTTCTGGAAAGATACTCCAAAGTCATAATAAAGAGTTGGAGAGGTGGGGAGGAGAGGGACCTAGATCAGGTTACTGTCAAAGAGGACTTTATTTATAATGTACTGTTTTCACCAGGAGAATGTTTTATTCTTACAAATGAAAATTAATAATAAAAATAATGCCTGTTACTCTGGAAAGTACACTCACCTTAAAATGCTCACTCACCTGGTATATAATAAAGACCTGCCTTTGGCGACATCTTGTTTGTAGGACCATAGACCAAGTGGGCCCAGAAGCTTCCAGCAGTACTCCCTTGGAGAAGCAAGGTCTAACAGGCTAACCAGGCAGGCATAGCAGAACTTCTTTATGAGGCTTAAGCCAAACTTAAACAGGAAGCTTGTAAAGCTTTTGAAAATCCACCAAAACTAGTGAGCCAGCTTTGGCCCTCGAATGACTTATCTACTGCTGCATAACAAATTATCCCCAAACTTAATGGCTCAAAACAACTTTTATTTCCTCACAGTTTCTGTGGGTCTGGAACTAGGGTCTCCCACACTGTCTCAGTCACCGTGTCAACCGGGGCTGCAGTCTCATCTGAAGACTCTATGGAAAAGGATCTGCTTCCAAGCTCACTCAGGGGGTTGCTGGCAGGACTGTGTTCCTCACAAGCTGTTGGACTGAGAATCTTGGTTCCAGTGAGGGACTCAGTTTCTCACTGGTTGTTGGCCAGAGACTGCGCTCAGTTACTTGCCATGAGGACCTCTCCATGGTGTAGATCACAACATGGCAGCTGTCTTCATCAGAACAAGCAAGCAAGAGGCACCAGGCAGAGAGACAGTTGTGACCCAGACAGAAGTCACAGTCTATTCATTAGAAGCGAGTGACTAGTGCAGCACACTCAAGGAGAGACAAGCACCATTAGATCCAGATTAGAAGCTGCTACAACCGTCCCATGTGAATTCTGTATTGTGTTTATGCTGTGTTAGAATGGGGCCAGTAAGGTGCGAGGGGGGGGTGCCCCAGGCATGGAGGAAATATTAGTATCCAAGAGTCCTGGAAGACAATTCCTGGTGTTAGAGAGAATATTAATAAATCCAGTAGATGGCAGCCTTCACTATGAGCTCGTATCTACTCCCTTGAGAATAGCATCTTCTGACACAGCTTACCCTAGGGATAAAGAGATTTAAGCAGCCAAATAAATAATCTTGTTAATAGGGAATTATGATATATGCCTATTGATGATCAATTTTCAAAGAAAAATAGTACAACTCTGCTATAATTTGAAGTGATTTCTGTGATCATCTTTTTACAATTTTGTTGCAGATTTTGACATGTATGGTGACAAATTATATCATAATGACATGTAAAGTTTTTGCACGTAAACCAGGATTTGACTAGTGCTAAGTGAGCAGCCATTTTAAACTAAAAGTACCTCAGTTCAGCATTACAACAGTTAATTTAGCAACATGTGGCCATTTGTGTCTAACGAAGTATTGTCCTTCCAGAAAAATGGCCATACCATCAATTCACTTTTAATCCTTTCTCCACATGGGTAAAATCTCTGGGTAATGATAGATATTAAGGGTCATCCAGCAGTGTTTTTCAATCTATACTATGTGACTTATGCGTGCATCAGAAGGGACATTGCCATGGGGGCTGAGCAATCTTCCAGGTGGTTGATTTGAAGGCCACATGTGCAGCACTCGCTTTCTCTGTCTCTGTCTCTGTTTCTCTCTCGCTCATCCCGTGTTCTCCAGGAGTTTGTGCTGAGCAGTGGACAGCAGCAACAAGTACCCTCTGCCCAAAACTACCCCACGAAGCCAGCAACCCCCACAGACACAGAGGCAGCAAAGCCTCCCCCACTCCTCTCCAGCCCTATAATCCTCAAAACAAACTCCATAATCAGAACAAGCATCACAGCCACACAACAGGAATTGTCCAATGCAAACATGAACACGCAAAACTCAGGGAACATTTGAGGGAGTCCACTGCCATGAAAGATAGGCACCAAGCTCAACCAACACAAGAAAGATCAGAGTTGCCTCTGGTATTTATGGAGGGATGTGTGTGTGTGTGTGCGCGTGTGCGTGTGCGTGTGTGTGTGTGTGTGTGTGTGTGGAGGAGTCTGAAACATCTCAAAGCTGGGATAACAGGAGGAGGGTTTTGTAAAAATGTAATTAAAGGCTGAGAAAGAGTCATGAGCTCTTTCAGCATAATTAGCTTCAAAATATACACCAACAGGAAGTTATCCTCCACTTTGTAACTATTTTGCTTTGTAACTATTTCTCCCGAAGGTCACCTCACCACACTGAACTCTTCCACTGTCCACTTCCACCTGCAGGACCTAAAGCTTTCTCCTCCTCCAGCCAAGAGGGGAACTGGATGGAAGGCAGTATAGCTGACAGCCGGCAACAGAGGTAATAAAAAGACCAAGCGATGTGGGGAAGAAGCAAAGATGTTGAGAATGGTTCGAGGAGGTTGCTCTCTCCCAGTGGAACAAGTGGACACAGGCGCACAAGATGGGTTGACTGGATAAGGACAACCTGCCAAGTTCTTCTTTAGACTCCATATGGCTTAAAGCAAAGAACCATTGCTGTGAGTTTGCTTGGCTGAGGTGGGGGTATGCTACATCTTTTACCTCTTCGGTTACTCACAAAGGTTTGCTTTCTCTCAAGTAGAAGATAAAGAGGGAAAGGTCATGCATGGGGTGGTTATCGACCAGCCCGTCCCTTCCCCAACAAGGCAAAGGTCATTAAGCCTAGACTGCATTTTGAGGCACTATAAGCCATCTTTGTGTATAAAGGTATAATATTCAGCTGGACTTTAATTAATTAATTAATTTATTTGACAGAGAGAGAGAGCACAAGTAGGGGGAGCAGCAAGCAGAGGGAGACGGAGAGGGAGAAGCAGACTCCTCACTGAGTGGGGAGCCCCAGCTGGACTTTAGATTGAAACTTCTGTGTTGAACCTGAGCAAGAAACCATTTTCACCATAAATGTCAGACTATCAGAACAACGGTGCTAAAGAAAAAGAGTTGGGGCACCTGGGTTATGAGATAGAGCCCCATGGGCTTGGTGCTCAGAGGGGAGTCTGCTCAAGATGCTCTCCCTCGCCCCTCCCCCCACTCGTACTCTCTCTCTAAAATAAATTAATAAGTCTTTTAAAAAATGAAGAACAGGAGTTGTCCAGACCCAAACGGTAATAGCTCAGACATTCACCCCAGATAGCCCCCCAAAAAGGGACATTGTGAGTTTTGAAGTCAAAGTGGCAAATCTGGGGGAGAACATATTGTTAAGGAGAAACCGAACATATGCAGCATTATGTAAGTCTACCAAATTGAGCAAGTCTGAGGCTGTAAATCAGATGTCACTTAAAACATAACTTCTGCAGATGTCTAGTCTCTGAAGAAATTAAAGGTATCCCTGGATGGGGACTGTGGTCTTGTGACCCCCATGCTTGCGTTCGCTCAGGGCCCTCCTAAGCTCTGCCAGTGCCGCTAGCCCCCGGGACTTAGCAGCCTCTGTGCGGCTGTTGATAATGTAGGCTTTAGAGTCACTGATATCAAATACTTGCTTTCAGAAGCATGATCGATTTGTATTTCTTAAGGTACCATATCAAAAGACTTTGATCTGTGATTAGAGATGCCAAGGAAATGGGACAAGCGTGGAAGCCACAAGAACAGAGCAGCTATCAAGTGACTCCCGTGTTCGGGCTGTTCATGGACTCCAGGGCACCAAGATGGTTTTTTGTTTGTTTTTGAGAGCCACCTCACAGCCCTTGAGAGAAGAGCAGAATGGACAATGGTTGCAATTCACAGGCCCGATTTATTAGCACATGTTGGTGAGATGGGGGCCCGGGCACTGCCTACCTCTCCAGACTGTTACAGCCGGCATCTCCTGGGAGAGAAGACAGCAAGTCTGGAAGGGCCCAAAGCACCAGGAGCGGAGCCTCTCCACCTTGGCTACACACTGAGTCACCTAGGGAGCTTTCTAAAAATACCAATGTCTTGACTCCTCCCTCAGAGATCCACATTCTACAGGCCAGGGCTGAGTCCTGTGCAGAGGAAGTTTTCCGAGGATACCAGGTGGGTCTATTGGGCAGCGAGAGCTGAGAACCTCTGATCCAGATTAAAAGCCTGTAATCCTAATTTATAGTTAAGATTTATTAAGCCATCTGAGACTTCAGCACAGTCTTCGGAATTCTCATTGCTGGTGAAGCTAACCTGAGGATAAGAAAAAGGTCATTTGTATCTGTTCTCCAAAAGCAAGAATAATCAAGCTCAGACTGAAGATTCTGGTGTAGATCTAGCGGGGAGAAGTGATCCAAAATACAAAACTGGACCCAAGATAAGCAAGATCCCAGGGGTTTAGATAAAGCAGGGTCTGAAACCCGAGTAGGGCCCCCTCCCTCGCAGAAGTTCCATTGGGAGACTATACGCTTTCAGTTGAACAGGATGAATCATGACAGGGCCGGCAGTGAGTTGTTTAGTCGCTCATACCATAGCATTTTGGAAACCCAGACAAAGGTACATAAATGAAACCTAAAATGTGACCTCCAAACATTGGGATGTTCTATATGGCCTGGGCTTGTTTCAAGTTGTTCAGGAAGACTGCCATCCAGCAAGCAGCCTGCGAACATAAAGGTATCGACTTGGTGAACATCTTCTCATTTTCCCATTACAGTGTGCCACTCTCTGGCTCTAAGGTATGTGAGAAGAAATCAAGATGCACTCTGTCAGGCTCAGCCCGGCCTGGCCTCCACAACACCAAAAACATAGTTAAACTCATGTCAACAGGAGAAGGATGGAGATTGAACTGGAGGAGTATTCTTGGGGCGCCACTACCGAACACCGGGACTCTCTTTATAGAACCTTTCAAATATTTCCTCAGGAAAAAGTGTAACAGGGACAAGAATTTTATAGTATGAGCATTCACCATCTTCCCTCACTATGTTCAGTTTCTAAGGGAGAAGGAGTCTTTTTCATGTGGCAGCTCTGGGGTTTTCCTTTGTTGTAGAGAACCCATATGTAACATACAGAGATTTTTTTTTTTAAAAAGTAAAGAATACAGAGATTCCAAGTTGGAAGAACAGCACAGAGGGGGAAAGATAAGAAGCTATATGGACCAGATATTTGAGGGGATTTAAGAAGGTTAGAAAGTGATAGTGGGAGAGATTTTCAGAGATTACCAGCAGTGTAAAGTTTATTAGAGAAGCAGCAGTAGGGAGAAGGAATATTTAATATGTTAGGGAGGCATTAAAAATGCATTTTCTCCTTGGTTTTTCCCAAGAGACCAAGTAAAGCTGTAAATTACTCATCGTGAATGTTGGCTGCTGACCTAGATTTCTTTGGATAGATGTCTTGCAATAAATGGATCACATGAAGTCCTGACAAATTTTAATTATTAGACTTAGAATTGATTATTAATATCAGGAGAAAGGCTATCACATTCATAAAACAAGAACTGGCTGTTAAAATAAACCAATTAAAGATTAGAAAATAAAAATTTGAATATCAGAAAACACTCTGGCTGAAGAACTAGTTTTTCTGAGTGATTTTCTCAGAACACAGTGCAAATGGGGAACAAAAGAGGTAAAAATGTGAAAGAAAAGTTAAGAGAACAAGGACAAATTTGGAAGTATCAGCACTGACCTAATGAAAATTCCAGAGTAACTAAAGTGAATAGAGGGGAGAATATAATAAAAAATGAGATGAAAATGCCCTGGATGTGAAAAAGAGACACTAGCTTTCATATTTAAAAAGTCAATCAAATGCCATGGAGGATAATTTGTGAAATATTTATCTGGACCTATTGTGATGAAATATCAGAACACTGAGAAGAAAGAAAAAAAAAGTCCTTTAAATTCGCACACAGGAAAAACATATTGCCTTCAAAAGAACTAGAATAACGTTATTGTCAGATTCTCATCACAGCCTCTAAATACCATACGACAGGAGATAATATAGCTTCAAATATCCAGAGTGAGAACAGAATAGACATATTCAGACATGCAAGGACTCAAAGTTTACCTTCCCAAACCCTTTTCGGGAATTTAGAAGATGTGTTCCAGCATGTGATTGTGTAAGCCTAGAAAGAGAAAGACATAATATTAAAGAAACGGTAAATATCACCAGGAAAACAAATAGAAATAATTTAGGATAGCAGCTGCGCAAATAAACCTGGGGAGAAATCAAGCCTGTTGAAACAGGGGAAGGAGGATACCAGAGGGAAAAAAATTGTGAATAAACCCAACCACCCGAATGCCGAATTAAAATAAAGAGCTCAAAAATGGCACTGCAGTGGTAAAATGACAGGTGAGGAACATTAAATATAAATTTAGAATTAACACTAAACTAGAAATTATGTTTATAGAATAGAATGCAAATTTCAAACACCTTGATGAAGTAAAAAAATAAAAGTAACCCATAAAAAATGGAATGTATATTTTCTATTTTGGGCAATAGTTAATTAACTTGCTGTATACAAACTCTTTCACAAAGTACAACCTGAAACACCAGGTAAGATATTTTTCAAAATCTGTTTGAAGGTATGAGGGCCAATGCAATGAGGACTTGAGAGCCAAGACAAAACAGAGATGAGAAACACGATGAGACCAGCATTCACTGCTGACTTCTTTTTCCTTTGAGGCATTTACTGATTCTAAAAAAGCAGCTGAAAGGCTGAGAAGCTTAGCAAAAGTGATGACTCATAAACCGTGGAACTGAGCAGTGCTTCCAGTAGTCTCAAAGGGATAGGGGGGAAATTAAAGAGTTTAGGGTCTACTAAGGAAAAGGGACACTGACAAACACTTCATGTTTTCTTTTCAGCTGAAATCTCTGACGGACTATATATTAGGAATAAGAATGAATCAGAAATGAATAAACTCTAAAAAAGGCTTACTCCCAGATTCAAATCAGTTTAATCTCTGATTATATTAAGGAGAATTGCATCCCTTTCAGCTTCTAGTCTGAAGCTAAACAAACAAACAAAACTATTCTATAAGAAAATAACACTTTACAGTGAATCAAGTTATCTCTATGATTTTTCACACACAATGTTAAACATTTCATCAAAAAAATTATTAGGATTCTGGCCAAGATGGAGTAAGAGGATTGAATTTACCTTCCCATCTGAAACAACCAGAAGATAGAAAAAAAAAAGAAAGAAAGAAAAAAAGAAAAACTAGGTTACAAGACATGATATTTAAGCAAGATGACAGTGATGGGGAGAACTGAGAAACAAACAAGGTGATCCCTAGGACTGCCCCACATTACTACCTTGAGTTTTGAGCTTACAGTGCAGGAAAGAATTCAGGCATAGCCTGGCAACCTCCCCAGGTTGAAGATCTAGGGAGATCAAAATGGCGAGAATCTGATGGAATTTCTTCCGGAGAGGAAAAAACTGCAAAGACAGAGAGAGAACTCCAACTCTCTACAGAGGGCCCCCCTGAGTATTCAGCAGAGTGCTAATCAGCACAAGCATGTTAGCAAACTGCCCAAGGCCAGGGAAAAAACTAAATGAAGAGGGAACAGTACTCAAGCTTACACAAGGCCAACAATACAGACTGTTCCCACTAACCAGACTGGACAACTTCAAAATTCACAGGGAATTTGGCAGAGTACTCAGAAGAACCTTGGGTCAGTTGTGGAGATAATTAACCCTAGACTAAACACTGTTCTGGTCCTAACAAATCTTAAAAGCAAGATCTGAAAGGATCAAATTGTTTCCAAGTGACTTAACTGTGTCACAGAATAAAACTCAAGAATGTTTATAGGAGCACAAAATTATCCAGCACTCAGCAAGGTAAAATTCACAATGTCTGGCGTCCAATTAAAAAATTACTAAGCATGCAAATAGGCAGGAAAATACAACCCAAAATGAGGTGGGGGTGGGAGGGAATAAATCAACCAAACCAACCTAAAATAACACAGATGTGAGAATTAGTAAACAAGAACATTAAAAGAGTTTTAACACTATTTCATACAATCAAAAAGTTAAGACATTGAAGATATATTTTTTAAAACACCCAAATCAAGCTTCAAGAGATGAAAACTACAATGTCTGAGATGAAATTACACTGGATAAGATTAATAACAGGTTAATAATAGCCAAAAAATTCCAAATATGATGAAAACAATAAATTCACAGATCCAAGAAGCTCAGTGACATCCAGGCAAACACACACACACATGCACACAAAAACATGAGGAAAACCATTACAAGACACATCATAATCATATCGCTCCAAACCAGGGATAAAGAGAAAATCTTAAAAGCATCCAGATAATTAAAAAATATGTTACACAACATATTTCTCTCTGAAATGATGCAAGCAAGGATACAGTGAAGAAACATCTTTAGTGTATTAAAAGAATAAAAGTCCACCTAGAATTCTATGCCAAGTGAAAATCTTTCATAATGAAGGGAAATAAAGACTCTTTCAAACTTAAAAAAGCTGAAAGAAGTCATCACACAATGGGGAAAGTATAGTCTCTTTATAAACGATGTTGGGAAAACTGGATCTCAAAGAGAGACCTGCATTCCCATGTTCACTTCAGCATTACTCACAATAGTCAAGATACGGAAACAGCCTAAGTGCCTGTAATTAATTAATGACTAAAGAAAATGTAGCATTTTCTTTATATATACACACACACACACACAACACACACACACACACACACACACACACGCGACCATTATTCAGCCTAAAAAAAAAAAAAGAAAGAAAGAAATCCTGCCATTTGCAACCACATGGATGAACCTGGTGGACATTATGCTAAGTGAAATAAGCCAGACATGGAAAAACAAATACTGCATGATCTCACTTATATGTGTAATCTAAAAAAGTTGAACTCATAAAAGCAGAGAGTAGAAAGGTGGTTGTCAGGGACGGAGAGGTGGAGGAAATAAGATTTTGGTCATAGGTACAAAGTTTCAGTTATGTAGGATGAATAAGTTCTGAAGATTTAATGTACAACATAGTGACTGAAGTTAATAATACTGTATCATGGGGCACCTGGGTGGCTCAGTCGTTAAGTGTCCGCCTTCGGCTCAGGGTGTGATCCCAGGGTCCTGGGATCGAGCCCCACATTGGGCTCCCTGCTCTGCTGGGAGCCTGCTTCTTCCTCTCCCACCTCCCCCTGCTTGTGTTCCCTCTCTCACTGGCTGTCTCTCTGTCAAATAAATAAATAAAATCTTAAAAAAAAATACTGTATCAAATATTTGAAATTTGCTTAAATAGTAGATCTTAAGTGTTTTCACCACACACACACACACATAAAGTAAATATCTTAAGTGTTTTCACCACACACACACACACAAAAAGTAAATATGTGAGGCAATTGAAATGTTAATTAGCCTGATTGTCGTAATCATTTCACAATGTACGTGTAGATCAAAACATCACATTTTACACCTTAAATATGTACGATTTTTATTTGACAGTTATACCTCAATAAAGCTGGGAGTGGAGAACAAAGGGAACAAAGAACAGATAGGACGAACAGAAACTTAGCCAAAGATGATAGACTTTAACCTAATCACATCAATATTCACATTAAATGTAAGCGGTCTAGACACCCATTAAAAAGAAAGAGATCGTCAATTTAGATTACCAACAAGGAAGACCTAACTATATGTTGCCTATAAGAAAGGGACCTTAAATATAAATATACTTGGTTAAAAATAAAAGGATGGAAAAGATATACCATTCTAATACTAATAAGAAAGCTGGAGTGGCTATATTAATTTCAGACAAAGCCTATTTCACAGCAAAGACTGTTACGAGCAATAAAGAAGAGCATTTCAGGGTGCCTGGGTGGCTCAGTCAGTTAGGCATCTGCTTTTGACTCAGGTCATGATCCCAAGGTCCTTGGATTGAGCCCCACATCAGGTTCCCTGATCAGCGGGGAGCCTGCTTCTCTCTCTGCCCCTCCCCCTGCTTGTGTTCTCTCACACTCTCTCTCTCAAATAAATAAATAAAATCTTGAAAAAAGAAAAAGAAGAGCATTTCATAATGATAAAGGGGTGAGTTAATCAAAATGGCATGAAGATCCTAAACATTTATGCTTCTAATAACAGAACTCCAAAATACATGAAACAAAAACTAAAAGAACTGCATGGAGAAAAAGACAAATCCACAACTGTGGGCAGAGATTTCAATATCCCTCTCAATGATTTATAGAAGTAGGCAGAAAATCAGGAAGGATATGGAAAATTTGAACAAAACTACCAGCCACCTGGACCTAATTAATTGACACTTACAGAACACTCCCTCAACAAGAGCAGAGTACACATTCGTTTCAAATATTTTATAACTAAATAACACACTCCTATATAACTCATGGGTCAAAAAGGAAATTAGAAGTAAACTGAACTAAATGAAAAAGAAAACACAGAATTTCAAAATTTGTAAGATGACACTAAAGTAGTGCCGAGAGGGGAAATGTGTAGGACTGCATAACTAAATTAGAAAAGAAGAAGGACTCGAATCAATGACTTCAGCTCCTGCCTTAAGAAACTAGAAAAAGAAGAGCAAATTAAACCCAAATTAATCAGAAGAAAGATAATACAAAGATCAGAGCAGAAATCAGTGAAACAAAAAACAAACAAAAAACCCAAGAAAATAAATGAAACCAAATGCTGCCCCTTGGAGAATTTTAATAAATCTGATAAACTTCTAGCCAGTCAGATTGGGGAAAAGAAAAAGAAAAGAAAGGATCACAAGATATGAAAACCACAAACCAGCATCCGTCATGAACAAAGATATAAAAATTCTCACCATCCCTCAAACCAGATTCTCCTCCTCATATCTCTGCCAATATTCGTGCATCACCATTTGAGTCATCCTCGAAACCCATTTTCTACTTCTCTTTCTCTCAGTTCCCACATGCAATCAATCAACTTGTAATCAATTTTCCTTCCCCACTCACTGGTTTCAAGGCTGCCCCTGCTTTCCCTTCCTATCATCCCTGCTATTGCTCAGGTCCTTCCTATCTCACAGCCGGGCTCTTGCAGTAGCCCTCGAATGACATCCTCCTCTGGGTCCAGTCCATCCAGAACACCTGTACCCTGGTATAAACCAGTTTGACCTTCCAACAGCACCATTTTTGCTACCATCTTGAACTAAGTGCCTTCTGTCAACAAGCACTAACCACAGTGTATTATACATAATCAGCACTCAAACATTATGTACTGAATGAAATGAACAGTGAGTTCCTCAGGGCAGGGATCACGTTGTTTACCAGTGGATACTCATGATCCAGCACAGCGTACATGGTAGCACTCAATAAATGTTGGAGTGACTGAATAAACAGAAGGATGCCATTTGTCTACTCAAAAATTTTCAAGGGCTCCCTCTACCTATTGAATGTTGATTAAAACTGCTTAGTCTTGCATTCAATACCCTTTATAAAATATTTCTGTATTAATCAGGGCTCTTTATGTTTTTAGAGATTAAAAGTCCAATTCTGAAGAATTATGCATAAAAAGGACATTTATTGGCTTGTATAACCAGAAAGTCTTTATCTCAAGAACAGGATCAATTGAGCCAATGGGGTCACAGTGGGCTGTGACATCCCAAGGTGTCTGAGGCAGGATCTCAGGGGCAGGGGAAGTACGCACAAAGTTAAGCGGGAGCTGAAGAATCAGAGATGATGAGGAGCAGTGGGGGAGTAACTGATAGCTTCTTGAGGCAAATCCTGGAGTCTGCAATCCTAGGCCATGTGTGTGAACAGAGCAGGTCCCTTTAAAACGGCTTCAGTGGGTAATCCCCTGGTGGGTGGTAAGGACTAAAGGCCAGGACCGCTAGGCATGGGGTGCGGGTGGAGGGAGGAGCTCAATAATGCCACACGGGAATTTCTACCCAGTAAGAAAGACATTTTCACCTGATAATACCACCCTTCCCACCCAAGTGAAAATTATTTCCTTCCTGTCAAAGAAGAACATCAGGGTTGCTGATGGCCCTGAATAACTTACACATTCATATTCCTAATACCAAGGCCCTGCGCCAGACGCCTGCTTCCTGTGCCTTTCACTGCTATGATTTCCTAGTTGTTTCCCTTTGTCCATAAAATGGGATTTCCCCCAAATTTCAGAAAAGAATTGTGATCCAGGGTTGAGGCAAACAAGTCGTATTTTTTGGCAATGTGTGTGTGTGTGTGTGTGTCTCTAGGACCCAAAGCTAGACCCTGGGACTACAAAGCCAAGGCAATAGAAGCACCACAAGATTGATGGTGACTGTAAATACTCCAGGAGTTTCTTTATGCATATGAAGGGGTGCTGTAGTTCAAAAGAAAATTCTAAACAAAAATTTGGTAAATTGAATCCGACAATATATAAAAAGGAAAGGGCTTCCACAAAAAACTTCACAGCTAAAATAAAAGACTGAATGCTTTACCCCAAAGAGCAGAAAAAGGCAAGGATTTCTAATAAGGCCAGAAAAAGAAATTTCATAAGATGGGAATGTAACAAGTAAAAACATGTCACAGATGACATGATTATCTATGTAGAAAATCCCAATGAATCAACAACAAAAAGTTCCTAGAACTAATAAGCAAATTTATAAAGGTAGCCAGTTTCAAGGTTGAGAGACAAAAGTCAATTGTATTTCTATATGATAATACTGAATAATTACTGGGAGCAGAAATTAAAAACACAGTATCACCACAATAACTCCCAAACTAAGTACTTAGGTATAAATCTAACAAAATATGTACAGGATAGGAGTGCTAAAAATTACAAAATGCTAATAAAAGAAATTTTAAATAAATGGAGAGACATGCCATGTTCTTGGATCAGAAGACTCAGTAAAACTAAGAGGGCAATTCTCATCAAATTGGTCTACAGATCTAATCCAACTCTACTCAAAATTCAGGTGGAAATTTGTGAAGATAGAAACAAGTTTTTCTAAAATTTATATGGAAATGCAAAGGAACTGGAATAGTCAGAACAATTTTGGAATAAAGTTGGAGGACTCAGGCTACCCCATTGTAGGTCTGACTATAAAGCTATGGTAATCAAGACAATGTGGTATTGGAGAGGGATACACACATAGATCAATGGAACAGAACTGACAGTCCAGAAAGAGAACCATATAAATATGGCAAATTGATTTTTGACAAAGGTGCAAAGTCAATTCAATGAAGAAAAGGTTCAATGAAGAAAAAGTTCCAATGGTGTTGGAACAAATGGATATCCCTATGCCAAAAACAACAACAACAACAACAAACAAACAACAAACCTCAACTTAAACATCATATCTTGTACAAAAATTAACTCAAAGTGGATCATAAACCTAAATCTAAATTATAAACCTATACATAAAATAGGAGATAAAACTGCTTGACCTAGGGTTAGATGTGGTTCTTAGGTACGATATCAAAAGCATAATCTATAAAAAGAAAAAAAATGAAATATTGGACTTTGTAAAAAAATGTAGAACTTCTGATCTGCAAAAGATGATGTTAATACATCAAATAAAAAGAGAAGCTACAGACCAGAAGAAAATATTTGAAAGTCACATGTCCTACAAAGGTCTTGTATCCAGAATATATAAAGAAACCCAGAACTGGACAGAAAGAAAACAACTCCATTAAAAATGGGCAAAATGCATTAACTGACACTAAAACAAACAGGATGTATAGATAGTAGACATATTATAAAATTCCATTTCTTTGAAATGACCAGAATAGCAAACTTATGGAGAATGAAAGGAGATTACTGGTTGCCAGAGGCTGGGAGGAGGGCAGGGACTGTGGAGTGACTGCTAGTAAGTACGGGATTTCTTTTGAAGTGATGAAATATTCTAAACTTAGATCTTGGTGATGGTTGCAAAACTCTTTGATGATACTGAAAGTATTGAATTGTACACTTTAAATGGGTAGATCTTATATAATGTGAATTATATCTCAATAAAGATGTTTTTTAAAAAAAACAGTCAAACAGTGTGGTATATTTACAGAAAAAGACAAATGACAAATGGAACAAAACAGAGAAAAAGACCCACATATGTAGGAATATTATATGTATTACAGAGCTGGCTCCGCAAATCAGTGGAGAGGGTATTGGTTTTTTGATGGAATTCAAATTGTACCAGTTTGAAATTGAAAAAAACTAAATTGGATGTCTAACTCATATATTTCCTAAAACCAACTGTGGATTAAAGACTTCAGTAAGGAAAGTGAAACTATAGAGCTTTCAGAAGATGATATTAGAGAATATCTTCTTTATTGTAGCGAGGGGAAGCCTTTCCTAAGATATGTAAAGCACTAATCATAATGAAAATATCTCAGTTTTAGTACTTTATTTGTTTTTTATTTTTAAAAATATTTTATTTTTTCATAATCTGCACACCCAACGTGGGGCTCAAACTCAACCCCAAGATCAAGAGTCACACGCCCCAACGACTGAGCCAGCGAGGCGCCCCTCAAGTTTGCTACTTTAAAATGAAGAACTGTTCACCAAGAAACACAATAGAAGGACTCTTATGGCAAGCACAGATCCCAGAGAAAATGTGTGCGGGGGTTGTTAAAAATCAAGGGTTAATACCAAGAATATATCAAGGATGTTTATGAATCAACAAGGAAAAGGCAAACAAGCCAACAGAAAATGGACCAGGGGCTCCTGGGTGGCACAGCGGTTAAGCGTCTGCCTTCGGCTCAGGGCGTGATCCTGGCGTTATGGGATCGNCAAAAAATCCCTGTACAGCCATGTCACAAAAGAGGAAACACAAATCCTCAATAAACATGCGAGAAGATACTCAATATTATTCATTCAAGCCTCAGTGAACTAGTTTAACATGCACAAAATTGGCAAAACTAAAAAGTCTGAAAGTATCATGCTTTGGTGAGAGTGTATAGCAACGAGAATTCTTACACAACGCCACCCATCTTCACCAAAACTGTGTTTTCAGGTTTTGCGGGTGCCAGTGTAAATCGGCCCAGTTTGAAACAGACCTTGGCGTTGCCTGTGCAATCGGAATAAGGTGAGATGAAATGACCGGGGACAATGGCACTGTCTGCTATCATAATGCTCTCTTCTTGCCAGCTTAACAAGACTTCGAGCATTCCAGCAGAGACAGATGTGGGCAACTCTGACCCAGCACTACTTACACACTAAGCACTAAGTTAAGACTGTTTCACGTGCTTCTTCAGAGGTGAGGCAAAGGGCTGCCCAGAATGCTATTATCCTTTGACAGGAAACTTCCGGCCAAAGTTCCTTCTACTAAAGGAAAATATCTCAGGAGCACTCTTACTCCATCAGGACAAGCTACACATGTACAAATATCACCATTCTGGCTTCTTTCTTCAACAGACGTTGGTTTCAGACATTTCAATTTTTTGGTACAATAACGATCCTACACTGGGGTGTGGGTATAAAGGGATTTTTCTTGTTAGTGCCGTTTTATGATGATGAGACAAATCTGGGAGATCGTATATGTGAACTATAGGAAGAAAGCAAAATACCAGAGAGGTAATAAATACACACATGGGAAAATTTCCTTCAGCTGAATGAATAGAGATTTGACTCATCAGGAAGAAAGGGCTCAACAAACAAATCCCAGACATGATTAAGAACATACATACACACATACAGGATAGATCCTGGGGAAATTTCTGAATGCCAAAGAGAAAGAAAAAATATATAACCTTCAGGCAACAAAGGAACAGGCAACATATACAAAAACGAAGCAAAACAAAACACCATACTAGCATCCGACTTCTCAGAACACTGACATTGGAAAACAGTGAAACATCTATGAACTGTCAAAGAAAAGGGACTATGACCTGAAGTTGTGACCTCCCCACTAAGATATCATTTGTCAAAGCAAGGAAGGTATTTGGGAGTAGTCAAGGCCTCAGGAAATCTATACACCACACAGCAGACATGAGGGAACAAACATGAGGTATACATCAATCAAACGGCAATTTCTTCAGCACACAGATGTCAAATGGGTTAAGATAAAATGACTAAGAAACAGCAATAACAATAAATCCTGCAGTGCACACTTACATCTAATATATTATAGTAACATGACTGAGATTCGTAATATAGGAGATAAGAAAAGATTGTTGAAATAGAAAACGTGTCAGACAAAGCAGAATTCAAGATCCCATATGTTAAAGAGGACAAAAATGATGCTCTGTAAAAGGCACAGTCGTGAAGATGTCACACATCAATGCAACAAAAATTTACATAGACGTCAAATATATAAAGCAAAACTTGAAACACAAGGAAACTGCATAAAACACCATTATGGGGGGAGATTTTCATATTGTTTTCAAAAATTAAAAAAGTAAGTAGTCAAACATCAGCAAGGATATAGAGGATTTGAAAATATAATCAACAAGCTCAATTTTATTTATGAATTTATACCAGATATGGAAAAGTAAATATTATATTAATATCTCCGTGTTAGATTTCAAAAAAACCTTATTGTGCCTCTCCCAAAGAGAAAACTTTAAACATTCCCCCAAAATGTAGAGGTTATACAGGCCATACTTTGAAACCAAACCAATAAAACAAGAAATTAAAACTAGAGAAATTAATAAAAACTTTCATTATTTAGAAGTTAAACACTAGTGTAAAGAGGAAATCAAAACTGACACATAGAACTATCTAGAAAATTATGAAAAAGAACAATTAATATGCAATGGGGCACAGCTAGTCATATACCAAATAAAATACGTAGCTTTCAAGGGGTTCATTGAATAAGACATGAAAATAAATGAAATATAAAACATAAGACATTTTAACTAGATAACAAAATAAACCAGAAGAAAATAGGAAAAGAAAACTAATAATAATGCAAGAGGAACGTAAATAGAAAACCAAAACATATAAGGAATAAACAAAATTAAGAGCCATTTCTTTGATAATATGTACAAACAGCTAAACCTCTGAAAGCCTGCTTAAAGAAAAACAGAGAAGGGGCTCCTGGTCGGCTCAATCAGTGGAGCGTGTGACTCTTGAGCTCGGGGTTGTGAGTTCAAGCCCCACACTGGGTGTAAAGATTACTTAAAAATAGAGGGGCGCCTGGGTGGCTCAGTCGTTAAGCGTCTGCCTTCGGCTCAGGGCGTGATCCCGGAGTCCTGGGATCGAGCCTCACATCGGGCTCTGTGCTCCGCTGGGAGCCTGTTTCTTCCTCTCCCACTCCTCCTGCCTGTGTTCCCTCTCTCGCTGGCTGTCTCTCTCTCCGTCAAATAAATAAAATCTTAAAAAAAAATTACTTAAAAATAAAATATTTTTAAAAATAGAGAAAACGAAATATACAACACTCGAATGCAAAAGGAGATAAAACTCTTAGTGCAAGAGAATAAAATAATTATTAGAATACTGTGTACATGTTTAGGGCAATAAATTGGAAATCTAGAAGACTAGCTCTCAACTTTAGCTACACATTATAATCACCTGATGAGCTTACAAAGTTACTGATGCCTGAGCCCCACTCCCAGAGGTTCTAATTTCATTGGTCTGGGCACGAGGAAGACAAGGGCTGGGCCACGTGATTCTCATGTTCCACCAAAATACTTAATCCTTACAGGGCTTGAGCCATACGGTCCGTGAACCAGCAGCATCAGCATCTCTAGGGAGCTCGTGAGAAACGCAGAATCTCGGGCCTCAGACCTTCACAATCAGGATGAGCACTTTCACGGCATCCCCCAGGTGATGAGCGTGCACATTAACATGTGAGATGCACTGATTGCGAAAATGGACAGTTTCCAAGGGAAATATAGACACGAAAACTTATTTAAGGAGAAAACCTGATTGATTGATTAATTAATTAGTTAATGTAGAAGAGATCAGAAAAGTAAAGACGTACCATTTATAAAAAGGCATCAGACCCAGGGCACCTGGGTGGCTCAGTCCGTTGAGCGTCCAACTCTTGATTGCGGCTGGGGTTCTAATCTCAGGGTCGTGAGGTTGAGAGCCCCCTGCCGGGCTCCACACTCAGTAGGGAGTCCTTTTGAGATTCTCTCTCCCTCTCCCTCCCCCTCTGCCCTCCGCCTGTTCACTCTCTCTCTCTCAAATAAATAAATAAATAAATAAATAAATAAATAAATAAATAAAATCTTTTTTAAAAATGGTGAACATTAAAAAAAAAAAGGAGGCATCAGACCCAAATGCTTTCACAACTGAGTTCTAGCTAATCCTTAAAAATCAGATAATGCCTCGGTTTTGAAACCATTCCCGACTATAGAAAAGTTTCTAAGTTTATCTTACGCAGCTAGTGTTACATTAACATTCAAACCTGACAATAGTACAAAACAAGAAAATACCACAATTATGCACACAGATGCAAAAATTCTAAATAAGATACTAGCCAATTTAAGCAACAGTATAAAGAACAATAAAAATTGCCTAAGTAGGGTATTTTCCCCCTAGAAATTTGGGTACAGTTTAACTTTAAAAAATCTATCAATGTAATTCAGTATACTTCATGACATTAAGAAATAAAAAGAGAAAAATCAAGTAACTATATCAATAGGTGGCTAAAAGTTATGTGATATTATTAGCCTTTCCTAATAAAATCTCTAAGTCAAATAATAATGGAAAGAAACTATCTAACCTTGGTAAGTGCTACGTTTCAAAACCAACATTAGACTATGTGGTTAAATACTGAAGTATTGCCATCCAAAGGAATAACACAGAAATGCCTGCTATGATATATATTATTTGGTATTGACTCAGAAGTTCTAGCTTATTCGGCATTGTTTTAGAAGTTCTAGCTAAGACAAGACGCAAAAAGGAAATAATTGACATCTTTTTGTGGCAACTACACCAACAAATTCAAGAGACTACTAAAGCACAATTGGAATTGGGAAGATAATGTGGTAACTTAGCTGGGTACAGAAAAATATATATAGGGGCGCCTGGGTGGCACAGCGGTTAAGCGTCTGCCTTCGGCTCAGGGCGTGATCCCGGCGTTGTGGGATCGAGCCCCACATCAGGCTCCTCCACTGTGAGCCTGCTTCTTCCTCTCCCACTCCCCCTGCTTGTGTTCCCTCTCTCGCTGGCTGTCTCTATCTCTGTCAAATAAATAAATAAATCTTTAAAAAAAAAAAAGAAAAATATATATAAAACCCAATAGCTTTTCTCTATACTCTAGAAGCATCTAGGTAGGTAAAAAAATTATAATGTACTCATGACAAATATGACCTATATGAAGAAAGCAGTAATATTTTTTTAGAGTGTAAAACAAAACCAGAATAAATGAAGGAACGTGGATGTGAAGACAATATGATACAAATATCAGGCTCAACTTAATATTAAAAATTCATGCAATTTGGAGTAAAAAACCCCAATGGGTCTTCTAAGGGAAACCAGGTAAAATGATCTTACTATTCCTATGGAAGAATAAATGTCGAGAAAACAGTGAAAAAGAAAAGGACTTGCCTTTTGATATTCTGGCTCAGCAGAGAGTACTGTGAGTAAAACAATATGGGTTTGGCACAAGAATAATAGATAACAAAAACAGAATGCACTTCCTAAATGAATCCAAGGTTAAGTTATGAACTTAGTACATAAAGTGTAATTTCAGTTCATCAGGGTCAAGGATGACTTACTATAACAACGGGCTCTCTATCCAAGAGCAAAGGGAACTAGGTCCTTTGCCAAATAACATATACCAAAATAACTTGAACTGTATACAAATCCAAACAAAATCCAAACATCACAAGAAAATCTACGTGTGTATTTGCAGAACCTTGGGGTAGAAAAGGCCTTTGTAAGTAGGACAAGAAACCATAGGAATCATAAAGGGAGAAAATAAACATCTGATTACACAAATATTACAGATTTTTATGTTATCTGAAGATAACATAAACAATAACAAGATAAACTATAGACTGAAAAACTGTGCAGCAAGCGTATTAAAAAGCTCATAGGCCAGACATTCAAAGGACCAAACAAGAAATGGGGTGCAGCATTTGAACAGGTGATTCATAAGAGAAAACTCAAAGGGCTATTAGCCTGTGAAAGTATTACTTAACTCCACCAGCAGTCAGGTCAAGGCAGACCGAACAATGATGGCATACAGACAGATAATCTGTCATATTGGCCCAAACAGCCATTGCTCATAAGACTGAGGGGAGTGGCTACAACCCTGAAAACCTCAACATCCATCAAATATTTCTTTAGCATCCGCTACACACCATGTCGTTCTAGGTGAACAGCAATGAACAAAACAGACAAAAATCCCTGCGCTCCTGAAATTTACATACGAATGAAAAATAATGTGCTAATATCGAGTAACATTTTAAAAATCGCACATATCCTCTCACTTAGCAATCACATCATAGGGGAATCCATCCCAAGAAATCAAAGCCCAAGTATGTAAGGATTATAGGCACAAGGACAATTATTTCAGCATTCTTGTAGTGGCAGAAAACTGAAAACAACTAAATGTCCATTCAAAGGGGAATGGTTGATCAAATTATGGAGGGTTCAACCTCTGGAAAGCTATTCGGCTATTAGAGAGAATGAAACAGAGCTTGGTCTCCTGCCCCAGAGTGATGGACATGATATATTAAATGACTTGCAAAGATACGTAATCAGACTTTGGTCAAAAAATGTGCGATCTCTGCCTCCCCTGTTTCCCCAGCTTCCTCATACTCTCTTTCCATTATTGATCTTTGTACAGGTTTGTATGAGTACGGAAGGAAAACACACAGTTCGTTAGCTATGACGACCACAAGGGAACGGCTTGCAGGAAGCAGGAAGGTGAGCTCAACCTTGTCTTTATACTTATTTCGTATTGTACAACACTTGTTACAATAACATGTATTTTGCAACTAAAAAATCTAAAAAAATTAAAACTCAGTAAAGATATTCTTAAAAGGACAGTGTGTTCATCTAGATATGTCTCCTGAGGGAAGGGAAACAAAGCAAAAACAAACTATTGGCACTTCATCAAAATAAAAAGCTTCTTCACAGTGAAGGAAACAATCCACAAAGCTAAGAGGCAGCCTATGGAATGGAGAAGACATTTGCAAATAACATATCTGATAAAGGATTAGTATCCAAAATATATAAAGACTTATCAAGCTCAGTGCACAAACCCCAAATAATCCAATTAAAAAACGGGCAGAAGACATGAACATTTTTCCAAAGAAGACAGGCAGATGGCCAACAGACACATGAAAAGATGCTCACTATCAATTATTATCAGGGAAATATAAATCCATACTACAATGAGATATCACCTCACACCTGGCAGAATGGCTAAAATCGACAATACAAGAAACCACAGGTGTTGGTGAGAATGTGGAGAAAGGGAAATCCTCTTGCACTGTTGGTGGGAATGCAAACCAGTGCAGCCACTCTGGAAGAGTATGGAGGTTCCTCAGAAAGTTAAAGATAGACCTACCCTATGATCCAGTAATTGCGCTGCTAGGTATTTACTCAGTGAACACAAAAACACAAATTCAAAGGGATACATGCATCCTTATGTTTATGGCAGCATTATTTACAATAGCCAAGGTATGAAAGCATCCCAAGCGTCCATCAATTGATGGATGGATAAAAGATGTGGGGTGTGTGTGTATGTGTGTGTGTGTGTAAAATGGAATATTCAGCCATAAAAGGATGATACCTTGCCATTTGCAATGACGGGTGGAGCTAGAGTGTACTATGCTGAGTGAAATAGTCAAGTCAAAGAAAGACGAATACCACATGATTTCACTCCTATGTGGAATTTAAGAAACAAGCAAACGAGCAAAGGGGAAAAAAAGAGAGACTAACCAAGAAACAGAGTCTTAACTCTAGAGAACACACTGATGGCTACCAGAGGGGAGGTAGGTGGGGGGGATGGGGGAAACAGGTGATGGGGATTAAGGAGGGCACATGTCGTGATGAGCACCAGGTGAGGTATGGAAGTGCTGAATCACCGTAGTGTGCACCAGAAACCAATATTACACCGTATGTTAACTAACTGGAATTTAAATAAAAACTTTTTTAAAAAGAAAAAAAAGTGTGTTCTAGGTAATGGGATTTAAAAAAGAAGGCATTTTACTTTCTTCTCAGTACCATTCTGAATTTTCCATATTCTCTCCAAAAAGAATGTGCATTAAAAAAATTTTAAAGACAACCAATAGATACGGAAATAGTTGATGCTTGAAACAAAAATTCCTGAACATAGAATCGATGCTATGGTAACAAGAGAAATAAAAAGATTTACATGTACAGACTAAGACTGGAAGACAAACAAAGATGAACCTCTTGAATAAAGCAAGCGGCACTGTGGGTGATCATCTTTGTAAATTTTGGTACAAAAATATGTAATAAAAGTAACTTGCAAAGTTATCAGCTTTAAATGTAAAAAAATTTGCCCTTGAAAAGTTATTTTTCTGAAGAAAAACTACAGCATACTGTACTAGAACAGGAACTAAACCTTTATTTTTCATTGTTTTTTAAAGATTTGTTTGAAAGAGCGGGGTGGGGGGAGGTGCAGAGGGAGAGGGAGTCTTAAGCAGACTCAGCACTTAACACAGAGCCCGACATGGGGCTCGATCTCATGACCCGGTGATCACGACCTGAGCTGAAACCAAGAGTCGGACACTCATCTGACTGCACCACGCCGGCACCCCAGGAACTAAGCCTTTAAAGGTCTGTCACAACCACCTCAGGGGCAACAAATAAAAGTTAATTGGGGGAAAACAGCAAATATTTAAGGCTAAAGGGAAAAACCTCACATTTTGCTAGTGGGCTAATGCCAGGGAGCAGCCCAGAATTGGACTAACACTATTTTACGAAGATGGCAGGAGGGAACTCAGATTCTCCACCTTCCCTGAGGCCCGGCCTGGGAGGGCTGGCGAGGATACTGAAGCCATCCTCTCCCACTTGCTCCATTTCTCTGGTGGGAGGCCAAGCGGTCTCAATAGCTCAGAGTGACTTTGATTGACTGGCTGCATCAGTCAAGGCCTCGACTGGAGGGAAAGAGATGTGGCCTCTGGGTCTCCCAATTTGACTTTACCAAAAGTCTCACATTCAACTGGTGGTTTGTGTCTACTTCCAATGTGGTTAGGACCCAAAGAGGAGAATGGGTGTAATTAGAACCTCCAAAGCCCCAACAGATGGTTCTGTAATACCTCTCCTTATTTTAAAACAGCTCAGGCAAAAAGAGATAACTTCTGAATTTAAAGCCAAACACAACCATAAAGGAGCAGCAGAAACTTCCCTCTCTTGGAAAGCGAAGTAACGTAGGTCTCATTAACCATTCTATCTTCATCAATGCGTTTGTGGTAATTCACATCATGAAAGAAGACACGCCATCTAAAATTCCTTAGCAGGTTTTCTCTAGTGAAGTATCATAGTGGCTTTACGGTAGCAGCAGGTCACAACGCCAAATGCTTTGTGTTCACCAGTACCAGCAATACAAGTAACACGAGACCAAAGCGTCAGGAAAAACCAAGGAAAAGAAAGTAATTCTTGACGTTGACCTCAAACTTGGCAAACTAAGAATTTCCCTCAGAAGTTATGAAAATGATGTTAAAGTCCGAGTTAGGTGCAGATGATACGGTGATATTTTCACTGATGCTAGAAATGCTCAACGGAAGGGGTCACATCATTTCCAGTTTACACTTTGTTGGGGATTTATTAACGTTGTGATTTAAACCTCCTCACGTCTGGGTGTTGTGTGTTTACGTGTGTTTGTGTGTGTGTCTTGTCTATAGCCAACACTCCACTAGGGTAACTTAAAACAAAATAGGAATTTATTTACAACAATAGCAAAGATGTCAAAAATAACAGAAACGATATATAACAAATCCAAGAATTATTTTATGAAGAAGGCAAACAATATATACACGAAAGATAAAACAAAATCCAAAAGGGCAAACTTAATTTTGACTTGATCTGAACAGCTGCAGAATGTGGCAAAATGGTTTTTCAGATATGAATTACAGAAGTAATGATGGGCCAATTAAACACACACTTTCCAGCTTTTCTCTTTTACTTGCTGAGTCTTCCTCTGAATTCTATTAACCTTTGAGGAACATAACTTAGGGGAGGCCATACAAGATTTACGAAATACAGGCTACTTACAATGTATGCTAAAAAGGACACACTTACTGTCTGGATGGCTCACACTTTAAAAAAGGTATACCAAAGGTGTCAACTAAGTCCCACTTCACCCTCACTGCTTATTTCTGGGGTCGTGTGTGTGTGTGTGTGTGTGTGTGTGTATGTGAGAGAGAGAGAGGGAGAGACTGATTTTCTTGTCTACCACACAACATGCACCAGTGATCTTTTCGGTTCCTCGGGTGCTGTGAAACGGTTTCCCAAACTTGAGCATGCATCAGAATCACTTGGAGGACATGTTAAGACACAGATCACCAGGTCTCGCGCCCAGTTTCTCGATTCGGTAGGTATGACGTGTGACCAAGAATTTTAATCTTTAACAAAGTTCCAGGTGATTACGATGCTGCCACTGTTGCCAGACAACACTTTGAAAACCACTGCTCTAAAATATCACCCCTTTAAGATTCTGACTGGTCACACTTTTCCTTCATGAATCCTAGAATTTGTGGGCAACCAAACTGTTAATACTGAGATTCCCAGAGAACAGAGCAGTACATTACCTGACTGCCTGGGATCTGACCGGTAAGATGCTGTCTACCAGGCTTTCTGTTACAACGAAGTGTTTTACATGCTACCTTTTTGTGTGGTTCATGGCTCTGGACAGTGACACTCACCATGTTCTCTTGACCACTGACCCCGAGTTCTGATTATTTACTGTTTCAACTATTAGGCAAACACTGTGTTCCTGCATAGCTGAAGATCTGAAGGATCTCATCTTTAAAAATCAAAGATGGCTTAAGTCGCTCTGTTACTCTCTAGTGACTTCTGGTCACTTTTGCCTAACTTCTGGTTTTCGTAACAGCGGCCCCTCTCTAGCACGTTAGTGTCTACAAATGAAAGCCCTCCAAACCTGGCACAAAGGTGTCACTCTAGGGCAGGGCTTTTGCTGCGGAGGTGGGGACAACACCCAGTGATTAAGTGTGCTGGGCAGTGATACTGAGATGAACTTTAAGTGCTCTCAAACACCATTTCATGCATGGCAAATTTGTCTCAGGGGAACTGGAGTTGCTAATAAAACAAATCCCTTATGAAGATAAAAGGAAAAAACCCAACTTCAAGGACATGCTCATCAAAGGACTCACCAATCATCTCTTAAGTTTTCTGATATATTACTTGCAAATTCGCAGGACTGAACTATTAGGAGTATTTGCATCAAGTCACAAAATTCAAAGCAATCAAGCATTTTGCAATCCACTGCTGCATAAAAGGAATTAAGAAATGGGGAAATGAAAATAATCCACTGCTTTTGATGTTTATTAGGTTTACAAAAACTGTACATTTTTTTCCTTAAGAAAAAGCATTAACTTAGTACTGGTATCAAATAGACTAAACATCCATTAACAGGAAAATATTCTGATTTTTATTTTTGCACGTTATTCTCAAGTACACAATTACAATAATGTCACACATCCCTATATGATTTTCTTTTTATGTATTTTACTTTTTTTTACAAAGTGTACAGAGGGAGGGACATACAATATTTAATAGGATATTTCTACAGAACAATAACTTATATTATGTCCTTGTAAAAATCTGTACCTCTTTAAAACATTTAACTGAAACATCCATTTTTTTAGCTTTGCTAATAAAAATTGTTTTAAGAATTAAAACTAGGTTGTAACTAATGTCAGTACATAACAGTGACTACAATTTCATTTTCTCTTTATACAGACAAATACATTTTATCATATTCACTTGACCAAACCCTTAAATACCTTTTAAAGGTTTCAATATTGTGCTTTAAAAAGAAAATAACTTGTGTATGATTCCAGACTATGTAAGAGAAATATAAAGTGTGTAGAGTGTTGTGTTCTTTATCTTTCAGTTTATTTAAAAAAATATAGTTAAATGACCAATTATTTATATTTTCTGTACTAATTTTACAGCATGTTTTAAAGTTAATAAATTTCCACTTTCATTTAAGTGTCTTCTTTTACATGATTTCTGGGGAAAAAAATGAAGGGAGATTTTAAAGGTTCTCACAAAAAAACAGACAGAGCTTTCAAGGATAGTACTGCAGGGCAATGAATCACACAATTGTAAGTTACTTTAAAAAAAATAAAAAAGCATGTATGAGAGCCAAGAGGGCACAGGAGCTCCCACTGGGATAGGCCCATGCCTTGGCTTTAACTGGCATTCAGGTTGGAGTTCGTACCAGCCTAAAGCACTTGATTTACAACAGGACGAAATCAATCTAGCACTTCAGAGGCTTGCCAACCACCAAATATTTATATTTCTAACCCTATAAATATAATTCTTGAATACAAATATCAATGGCAAAGAGAAAGATGAAAGGTAAAAACCTAACAGCACAAAGGGGATGGAGCACCATAATGAAATGGCAAGGCAGCTATCAAGTGGGAAGAAAATTGCTAACTCTCCTACGATGTGCCAGACACTCACATGCTGACAGCCAGTTTAAAGGACCCCAAAAACTGTTCTTCATTTTCCAAGATCCATCTTAACATAACTAAATTCTAATTAACCGAGTTCATTTTATGCATTTCTGACTCTGATTCAGAACTGTTTAAAAAACGTCGGCTCTCAAAGAAAAACAAAGCTGTGAAAGACTTGGTGATGTTCCAAATAAGGCCTCGGATTTTCCTCATGCACTCAAACCCACCTTTATCTTCTAACCAAAGCCAATTTGAGCGTTCAGTTTTTTAAAGTTTGCTAACTGTAACTAAAGAAATAACAGAGCAGGCTGGACCTGCCAAGTGTAAGTCATAATTAGCACCCGATCTCTGGGACATGGAGCTGTGGTTTCCTTAATCCCCCTCACTAGGTGACACGGAGTTCCCTCATGGGCTTCTCAGAGAGAACTGAGGGAGTTATGTCCGGATACTCATTAGCTTTTCAGAAAAATATAAAGGCATGGAGCTGAAGTTGTAGGAAAACATTCTATCTAGAAACATCTTAACGTCTATTTTTCAATTACCAAAGATATTTAAAAGAAAATACCTTTACTCTTTAAAAATACTAGTGTCCTTATTTTCCTTCAAATTCTTCACCTGAGTAGTCTCTCTGAAGAGCATGATTTATAATATGCTCTCATGCATCCCTGCGTCTTTCATGTTATTGTAAATTTAATACTTTTCATTATAGATCTTAACTACTAGTGGGGTTGTGTGTATAAATATGTAAAATAAGCAATACACACAGATACATGTTCTCTATATATGTGCATATATATAATTCAGGGTACATTTACATATATAAAGTTGCAAAAGATCCTACGAGCCACGAATTACCTCTAGGAGATTCCAAGATGCAGTCCTCGATAATCTCAATTGTAGCACACAACCATTCCAAGACACAGCAGCGCAGACGGAATAATCAAAATACAACAGCATCAAGCAAAATTTGTCAAGGAAGTTTTCTAAAAGTTTGCTATGCTGACAAAAGATGTAAATACACCAAAGAAAGCCCCCAAAGAAGTATAGTTTGTCTGCTAAACAAAACGAAAAGTAAACACGAACCCAGCCACTGTTCTTTCCTCAGCGATGCCAGGGACGCAAAAGCTCAAATGGAAACTTTCATTGTCATGTGGTCTGAAAATAGTAAGCAAGACAAGTAAATGACTTCCATGTTAGGATAATTAGACCTGACTGTAAAATCTCCCATTTCTGTTAGTAGAGGTCTCTGACAATTTTATTGTGAGAAATTTATGGGAAAAAAAAATGAGTCAACATGAATACTTTCAGAGTTACCAATCTAAAGTTACCTTAACTTTAAGTTAAATGGTCTTAGAAGAGTACCATCAAGGTAAGCAAGGTAAATATTTAAATAAATATAAAACTTCTAAGATAGAAAAATTCAGTATAGAATCAGGGATTACTTTATTAAAAGCAACTTACTTGTTGCTGGTTTCCCCCATTTATTAAACAAACTGAATAGAATTCAGAACACACTATTAAACAAAATGTAAAAAAAAAAAAAAACCTCAACTAGAAGCAATAATTCTATTTGTACACAGCATAAATCAATATACAGTATTGTATGTGAACGAGACTGATTGGCTTTAAAATGAAATTTCTGCTTCAAGGCCAACATCTCTACAAATGTCTGTAGCAGTATCATTAGGGCAGGCCAACTTCTTTATGATGTCGCATTATGTGCTGGTTCTTTTCCGAAGGTCTCCGGAAGCCTTTCTTGCAGTACTCACACCGGTGAGGATAGTCTTTCGTATGAATGGAGATAACGTGCCGTTTAAAGCCTGAGGCATCTGTAGTGCTATACTCACAGTACTCACACTGATACACCTTCCTGCCACTGTGTGTCTTCATATGCTTTTTAAGCTCATTCTGTTGCCTAAATCCCTTTCTACACCTCTTACACCTAAACGGAAGATCTTTTGTGTGAACTGAGAGAATATGGCGACTTAGAACAAATGGATCTGCAATCTTAAAGTCACAATGTCTACACTGGTGCATTTTTTTACCCTTGTGGGCAGCCACGTGTTTCTTGAGTTCGGAAGGCCTGTGAAAGCCTTTATCACACATGTCACACTTATGGGGGTAGTCCTTCGTGTGAACCGAAATTATGTGTCGTTTCAAATCGCTTGAGTTCGAGCTCTTGTGGTCGCAGTGCAAACACTGGTGTGTTTTGCTTTCTTGGTGGATAAGAGCATGTTGCTGCACCTCTTTGGTATCTGAGAAAGTCAGAAGACAGATGTCACACTTGAATGGCATCTCTTTACTATGCTTAGTTTTTACATGTGTTTTCAAGTTAGAAGAGTCTGCAGACCTATATTCGCAGTACTGGCACTGGTACGGCTTCTCGCCGGTATGGATGCGCATGTGCTTTTTGAGCTCTGACGGGTGACGAAAACCTTTACCACACTCCACACAAATATGAGGAAAGTTCTTGCTGTGGACCGCCAAAAGATGGCGATTCAACAACCCTTGTTCAGCTGTCTCGTATTCACAGAATTTACACTTGTGCATTTTGTTGGCTCCTTTCTCCTTATGCACCATTTTGTGAGTAAACAAAGCCCCAGCATGAGAGAAATGCTTCCCACACTCATCGCATTCGATGGCCTTCTCTGCCTTGCTGGTCAGCTTGTGGCTCTCCAGGTGGTTGTGTAAACTTATCTTCTTGTTGGTAGTGTAATCACAGTCAGTACAGCGGTACTTCTTCTTGGTAAGGTGTTCAGGATGGTTTTTCATGTGCCTTTTCAAAAAACCTCTTGACTTAAATTTTTTCCCACAAATCATGCAAGGATAGACAGTCAAGGGATGTCCATCAGGGCCAATAATTATAGCTACGAAAGGAAAATAAAGGAGCATGAGTGATCAAACCAAGTTCCATTTTGGTTTCTGTGAGCATTTAAAGTGTGTGTTCTGAACATTATTATGCAAGTATTCCTACGTTAAGCTTTGCTACATAATATTCCTTTTATCATTGTTCAGTATAAGAGACAGAGCAACCCTGTCATAAAGAGAACCCTGGTCTGAAAACTTCATTCAGTCTGATTGTACCAACCTCAGTCCCTTAAGTTTAAAAAAATCAATCAATCAATCAATATGTAACTTCTGCCAACTGCTGATCAAAGCTCTATCAATTTAGAAATTGGCAGAAAATTCTTCATAAAAATAAAGTTTTGCGATCACAATTCCTGCTTTGGTTACTCCGAAAAACCTAATTTTGCATCACTTTACAGTAAAGCTTATATCTACCTATGAAGAGTTTAATATGCAAATCGCCACCCGCAAATAGACAGGAATAGGGTCACATAACCTGAAGTACTTGTCCTGCTGCTCTGTAAATTATGCCTGCCTTAAGGTAACATAATCAGATTCTTTGCATTAATTTAGTTTTTAAAACTGTTAATACTTGTAACGTGTTTGAGGGATTTCTTTTCATTTCCACATAAAAACCGCACGAGTTTTGAATTTTTTTCCCTATCCATGTTTGAACCATTCTGTTTCTTTTTATCCCAGGAAATCATTCATGAATATCACTGAATTCTTAAAATTATATTTTCAAATTCAATACACAAAAGCTACATGTGGTCTAGCAGCTATAACGCCATCACAACACCTCCGTGGATACATACTAGAGTTTCATCTGAGAGCTCGCCAAGCACGCTGCGCTGTGGAACTCATGTGCCCTCACCTGTTTGGTACTGCCTGGAATCAGGTCTTCTCCTTTTCTTTGGTTTTTGTTTAGCCAGTCTGCCGAGCCCAGCAGACTCATCTATGTGCAAGAGGGCACTTGCAGTGCCATTCCGGGTTTCAATTCCATCAGAATTATTACCTAACAATGCGCATTAAAAAACAAAATTATACAGTATTATAAATTATAAAAAATTAGGGATTCTTTATTAACTATAACAACGAAAAGTAAGCCATGATACTCATGAATGACAGAAAGTCCCCATTCTAGGTAATGGGTTTTAGGACCACATTTATTATAGTGAGACGGTAGGAAATGCCTCGCTTCCAAATCTAAAAAACACAGGTCAGCATTTTGCCCCATGAACTCCCTTGCTGTCTCCCCAGATTGTAAAGCCATGGGCCAGATACAATCAAGATAAAGTTTCAGCTTGAAAGCCTGCATACTTCTTGCAAGTACTTCCTTCTACGTACTATACACATGAAGGAAATTCCTGTTATAAATAAAGACAAAAGGTAGACTTTATAACCTTCCTCTCCTCTTGTTCAAATCAAGTAGCCCGTACAGGGTAGTGGTGTTTCCTATTTCAGAAACCTAAGGCCACAGACACCGTTTTCAATCATGAATTCACGTTCGCGAGCCAATTCCGTCCGAAGAACCGTCAAGTGACTTACCGTAAGCTGCGGCCCACGCGATTGGCATGAAGGTTTTGATTTCATTGTCATCGATCTGCTGCTCGTGTGCCGCGGCGGCAGCTGCCGCCGCTGCCGCATCCTCCTCCCCTACGATCACCTCCATATAAACTTCATCGGCGATTTCTGCGACATCTAAGTAGGAAATTATATCAGCTTTTGTGACCAGGTTTACAGAGATCACAGGAAAGACGTTTTTCTTTGAATTCAGTTAACAGACAAGCAGAAAAAGTCTCAGGTGTTACACACTTAGAACACAGCTTTCCGAGTCCTAAGCAGGCAACGAGTATTTGTTGAAGGAATCATTCACTTCTTGGCTTTGACCTTAACTTGTTTTTAAAGCAAAATCCTACGCATCCATACAGAGTTCCTGAGACTGCCCTTGCAACGCGGCAGCATAAAGATGTCAACAATAATGCTACTTGTTTTCCTTCAAATACTGACCGTATTTAAAAAGAGAGCTACAGAAACATAAAATTTTCTCCCACAGAAAGGCCACCTACTTACTTAAATCTTCATCTTCTTGCTGAGAGTCGTTGACAGTCATATAAACCATCTTTTCCCTTGGCACACGAATACTGCTATTCTGATCAAGTAATTCAACTCCGTGGTCATTCTCAGGCTCACTCTCCACAATGTCTACGGTGCCACCTATCAGGGAAGATGACAGCTCCGAGAATTTATCTGAAAACTTCATTTCTGGGGCGCCTGGGTGGCGCAGTCGTTAAGCATCTGCCTTTGGCTCAGGGCGTGATCCCGAAGTCATGGGATCGAGCCCCACATCAGGCTCCTCCGCTGGGAGCCTGCTTCCTCCTCTCCCACTCCCCCCGCTTGTGTTCCCTCTCTTGCTGGCTGTCTCTCTCTGTCAAATAAATAAATAAATAAATCTTAAAAAAAAAGAAAAAAAAGAAAACTTCATTTCCACCCATTTGACTTATTACATTTCATACACTTTTCTACTGCTACATGGAAATCCTTGTTTAAAAGTTATCTTCAGGGGCGCCTGGGTGGCACAGCGGTTAAGCGTCTGCCTTCGGCTCAGGGCGTGATCCCGGCGTTATCGGATCGAGCCCCACATCAGGCTCCTCCGCTGTGAGCCTGCTTCTTCCTCTCCCACTCCCCCTGCTTGTGTTCCCTCTCTCGCTGGCTGTCTCTATCTCTGTCGAATAAATAAATAAAATCTTTAAAAAATAAAATAAAAATAAAATAAAAGTTATCTTCAGAAAAGGTTTCAAAGGTCCTCAATCTAAACCACCCAAAAGAAATCAGTGTCTGATCAGGATGCATAATATGCTGAAGCTTTCCTCTTACCTAAGTCATCCTCTCCAGGGTCAGCTTTAAAAATGTACACCTTGATGACTTCAGGGCAAGTGCCATCCACCTTACAAGGATCGATTTCCGACTCTGCGTCCATGGTCATTCCAGAGGAACCATCATGTTCTATTTTGCCAGCATCATCCACTGAAAAGGCAGGAAATACATTACAAAAAACGACAGCGGATACTTAAATAAAATGTTACTATTTTGAAAAGTCCTTTTTACAAATATCATCTCTAACAGGATTCATACAAAATGGGAGGATTTTACCTAGACCAGTAGACACGCAGGGCACGGTGGGAAATGTAGCTGACTGCTAAGCCAAAGCGGGGGTCATGGAGGGCCGTGTGCAACCAGGCAGAGGGGTTCAGACTTGACAATGGTAGGTCAGAGGTTTCTCAATCTGCTCAGGTGCCAATATCTCTTAAGGAACTACAGAGCACAGACCCCGGCCCAGCAGTACTACAGAATCAGAATCTGCAGGGGTGAAGCCAGAAATGTGGAGAGCTTCTGAGCAGAGACTTGTCAGCAGAGCAGTGATAGCAGCAGATCACCATTTTCGCTAACACCATGCTGGCCTTTAGAGAAGTGGATGCAAAGGGATCGAGACATAAAGCAAGGATACCACTTGTGGGTCTACTGGAAAAATGCAGGCAACAGAGGACAAGGCCTCAAATCAGGACAGAAGTAGGACGGATGGGGAAGAAGGCTGGACTGGAGCCCTGTCTCTGGACTGAAATGGCAGGACCTAAGAGTGAAAACTGAGCATGACAAAGGAGCCAAGGGTAACTATGAGGTTTCTGATTTAGGTGACCGAGTAACTAGGGGAAGAAATGTTAATCAGACAAATGAGGAAAAGGAAAAGGATCTCTCCTCTTACATGGTTAATTAATTTAAGGTCTGAGAGGTAACATCCTTAAAAGCTCTCAGACCGGTGCCTGTCCCTATTCTTTCATATTCACAGCACCCTTTGCTTGTTTCTCTCAGAGTATACAATCCACTATATTGTCACTATCCGGGATTTCCTCCCATCTTTCACAGTCATTTTATCGGTCAGTCTTTTAAAACAAGAGTCTAGGGATGGTAGATGCTCAGAATATTGATGAGCCAATGATTTAATGAATGAGATGTGAAGTCAGCTGCTGGATATTTGAGTCTCAAAGTTGAAGGCTGACACACAGATTTGGGAGCCAGCAGTTCCATGTTAACTAGCCCTGGGGTCACACCGTGAGGACCTGCAGTGTGAGGAAAGAGTGGGCTAAGGATATTCTGGGGAACGTCACAGTTCAAGGCAGGGACAAGAAGAGTTCACAAAGGAACCCAAGACAGGAAAGCTAGAGAGGCTGGTGGAAGATCGTGAAGGAAGCCAGGGAGTTGTAAGTTCCAAGAAGCCTAGTAAGGCCCACGGGCAATAATGCAGCGCACACCCAAGTCACAGAAGAACGGCTGTACGGACTGTAATAACCTGGAAGTCACAGATGCTCCTGGCGAAAAGCAGTGAGTGTGGTGAAGGCTATCTGGGGTCAGATTAAGGTGGGGTGAGGAGTCAATGGACGGTACGCATTTCCTCAAGAAGTCTAATTTTAAAATGGAGAACAAAGGGTCAGTAACTAGAATGGGGTAGAGGGTCAAGGACTTTTCTGTTTAATTGATAAGAATACTCAAGCATATTCAGTCTGTGGGAGCAAATACAACCGAAAGGAAGAAGCTTAAGCCAGAGGGCATGGGAAAACTTCTGGATGAAGATCTCAGAGGAAAAGGGAAGATGAAATTAGAGGCAAAGATGAAGAAATTCTCCTTAGATGGGGGGAGCAAGATGCTATCCTTCTAAGACCCGAGGTGGTAAACACGGATGCGAACAGAGCTACATTGTGTGAAGGCGGAAGGCTGTAATGCTGGGAGCTGGAGGAGTTCGTGGCTGGTGGCTTCAACCGTAGATATGAAACTGGAGGCAAGGGGCTTTGGTTACCAGGGAGAAAATGGCAAACTGGGTGAAAAGCTTCAGAAGCTGGAGAAAATGAGCTGATCCAGGACAAGCTTCATGATATCAGGTTCAAAGAGACCAGCTGGTTAAACGCTGCAGTTTGAAGAAACAAAGAGAGGTTCCCTGAACTCTGTACATAACTATATAAATTCAAGTATCTTCACTATGCTTTATAAAAATGGTTTGTTGGGGGAAAGAATTGGCATTAGGTCCTTATTTCTGGCCTGATGTGTACTTGCCCCTTTTCAAAGCTAAATATTCTTATGACTTACCCAGCTGACTGAGCCAAGGCTATTTTCTTAGAGGAGCTCTGCAATTTCAAAGTGAGGTAGCAATTACAAGGATGAAGATCCCACCAAACTAGCTGGAAAGTCCTAAATAAAACTGTTAACATCTTCAGAAAACCCATCTCTGAACAGTTAGATATTGTTGATGAAGCTTGCCCTTTTTTGTCAAGGTTTGGCAAAACTTATTCAAACAGATACTGGAAAATCAAATGTCCTCGTGTTTACAAAGAACAAGGTCAGGCTAGCTGTTGTAGCATATGTTACTTTGTTGGTACTCATAAGATAAAGCCTTTGATGACTGGAAAATCTAATTGTTTTGGAGCTTGCAAAATGTCATGTATTTATCTATAATTTGGAGTAAAAGACCTTTCTGTCTGCTTTCATAAATGTGTGGGGAAAACACATTTCAAATATACAGGCTCACCTGAGCCAAGCAAAGCTACTCTACTATTAGACAAAAGTAGAATTCACCTTCAGGCTTTCACCTTGAGAATTTGCCCCACTAACTCAACTTATAAAACTACTCTGAATATGAAAAATTACAGAGTGATTTTTTTTTTAAACCCACTTTGATGGTCCTGTTAAGTACTCAAAATTTCTCTGTGATTTTAAAGCTACCATTAAAAATGAGTTTCTAAAAACAGACAAAGCAGCCTTGGATAAAACTGAGTCATCATACATATGATTTCGGCCTAAGTGCCTTCTTCTGATGTAGTGAAGAGCTAGAGCTCTGGAACAAGGCCTCTCCAAAACAGAAGGGCATCATTTCTGGAAATTAAGACTACTTCTAATAATAACTACCTTTTGCATGGCATTTTGCTATTTCCTTATCATTTCTATGTACTTTCATTTTATTTGATCCTTACCTTTTCCAGATAAAGAAATAAAGGCTCTGAGATGGTATGTGACTTGCCCAAAGTCAGTGAACTAATGAGTGAGGGATGGGAGACAGAAGAGGTGCCTGTCTTTAGAACCCAGACCTTTATTTTCATCTTCTGTTTTTTTGAAGAAATGTTTACTGTATAAAATTTAGAATTAAAAAAAAATCACCAATAGTCCCACCAACCAGATATTCCATCATTATGTTAATAAATTTTCTTCCCAGTTTTTCTATTTTTGTTAAAGTAAAACTGGCACACAGTTTCCTCAAGCCTTATATAATCTTTATAACTCATCCAGTATTTTATTTTTTTTTAAAGATTTTATTTATTTATTTGACAAAGAGACAGCCAGTGAGAGAGGGAACACAAGCAGGGGGAATGGGAGAGGAAGAAGCAGGCTCCCAGCGGAGGAGCCTGATGTGGGGCTCGATCCCAGATCGCCGGGATCATGCCCTGAGCCGAAGGCAGATGCTTAACGACTGTGCTACCCAGGCGCCCCTCATCCAGTATTTTAAACTTCAAAACTGAGAAACATCTGACTTATCAATGATGTCATGAGTAATAGCAAAACTATAGCAAAATATAGGCAATACTTTATACTGCTTGAAGGGAACTTCAGTGAATTCTCCTAAAGACCAAAAACTGAGGGATACTTATTTGCAAGGTTATAGATACCACAGTGTCTAAAAATATAGTTCATTAAGATCTCAAAAAACCCAGTAGTTTCCGGAAAAGAAAAATTACTGGGGCAGGAGTACGAAATACACCACTTCAAATAAATTGGTTTTGGTTCGGGGGTTTTTTTAGGGAGAGAGAGTGTGCAAGTCGCCTGCAGGGGTAGGGGCAGAGGGAGAGGGAAAGAGAGAATCTTAAGCAGGCACCATGCCCAGCATGGAGCCCAACTCAGGTCTTGATCTCACAACCCTGAGACCAGGACCTGAGCCAAAATCAAGAGTCAGTCGCTTAACTGACTGAACCACCCAGGAGCGCCATTTTTTTCTTTACGTAGGCTCCACCCACAGCGTGGAGCCAAGGCGGGGCTTGAACTCACGACCCTGACATCAAGACCTGAGCTGAAATCAAGAGTTGGATGCTTAACTGACTGAGCCACCCAGGTGACCCTAAAGTAAACTGTTAAACAAATGTTGATCTAATTAAAAGATCAGTAAAACTAAGCTGATGGAGAATCTATATAACAGAAGGATGGATGGTGGTCATGATGCATAATGGTAACATTTACTGACCACATACCTCATGCCAAGCATGATGACAAGCCCTTAAAATGTAACCATTCACTCTTCACAAAAACCTTATGACACAGGTAATATTGTTTTGTTATTCTCACTTAAGTTTCTAGACAAATTTCATTATAATTTTTACCAAGATAGAGAAATATATATTGGATTGCAGTGGAATTGCATTTTGTATAAATTAACATCATAAAAAGAAAAGACCTTTACCATTTGATCTCTCTCTTCCTACATTTCCTACCAAATACCCCTAGACATAGCCCTCAGTCAGCTTTCCTAAAAAAAAGATCCAGTTGCCTTACTCTCTGGACCAGAATGGTATCCCATTTCCTACCATATAAAATACAAACTGCACAGTCTAGCAATCGACCTCTGACCAAAGTGCCTTCTGCCTTCAATCTCGTTTCCCCCATCAGGCCCTGAACTACTCCATATGCCCTGAACTTAAACAATACATTTTTATTTCTATTCCTTTGTGCTTCTTGTACCTGTATATAATTTGTTGTAGAAATTGTACAGCTTACTGTTTAAGAAAAGTGTATTTTTTAAGATTTTATTTTTATTTGAGAGAGAGAGTGTAAGCGAGAGAGCAAAAGCAGGGGGAGCAGCAAGCCCAACTTGGGGTTCAATCTCAGGACCCTGGGATCATGACCTGAACCAAACGTAGCCACTTAACCGAATGAGCCACCCAGGCCCCCCCAAAAAAGTATTTTTAAAGTATAAAAGGAAATTAAAATGTGATCAAAATCCTACCACCTAGAACTATCAGTTTACAGATTATTCAGATATTTCCCTATGCATATTTATAAATAAAAGGAAGAGCGAACAGATATTTTAATGAAAACTGGATATTGTAATATGCCATTTTTGAACAAAAATTATGTTATAATTTACTTGAACTCAAACAACTTGAATTCCACAGTCAATCCCATTCCCTTGCTCTCCAATCCCTTGCCCTCCCCCTCCTTTCATTCCATCATATTGGCTTGGGAGAACCACAGACTTGCCTAATTTCAATTTTCCTCTCTGCCTCTGCACCAGTGCCTATGTCGCTAAATATAACCGGAGACACACACACACGCTCATGGTTTCACTTTAAATCCATGACCCTGAACCTGAAGCAAACCTTTTCTGCTACTTTCTCTCTCTCTCATTTTCTAGTATCCTCTCTCCTCAAATCTCTAATTTCACCTCCTCATCCTCATTCTCAGTTGATGATCTTCTTTCTTATTTCACTGAGAACAAGTGAAACAATCAGAAGATTCACTGACTGACTATCAGATCTACTCACCTACCAGCAACTAAACCCGGCCTGAAACCAAGACAAATCACCTCCATTCCTAGCTAAAGCCCGCCCCCCTCTTCTATATGGAAGAAATTTCATCTATATAATTTCATCTATATGCCAATAACTCCCATCTCCATTCTAGTCCTATTTCCCGAACTCAGATTTGTACATGCCTTTGATGTCTATCAGATACCTCAAAATTAAGTCTCTGTTCAAATGTCATCTTGGCAAACCCTGACCACATCTGCAACCCCAAATCCTCCTTATACCCCCGTTTTCTTCCCAAGAAGGTATCGCTTATCTATGTCTGTGTACCTCTGCTAAATACAAGGGAGGGAAGAGCACTGGCATCTGTTGTATCCCAAGTGTCTACCATACACTCTGACATACAGAAAAGATTTAACACCCATTTCTTAAATATATGAATGCTGATCTTCAAGTAAATGTTTAGACATTATGTTACTAGTTCTTAACCCTCTAAAGGTAAGAAAATATATTATAAAAACATTGAGTCATATTTTGCTTATAATACATGAATCAGGGGCGCCTGGGTGGCACAGCGGTTAAGCGTCTGCCTTTGGCTCAGGGCGTGATCCCGGCGTTATGGGATCGAGCCCCACATCAGGCTCCTCTGCTATGAGCCTGCTTCTTCCTCTCCCACTCCTGCTGCTTGTGTTCTCTCTCTCACTGGCTGTCTCTATCTCTATCAAATAAATAAATAAAATCTTAAAAAAAAATACATGAATCAGTTTTTTTTAAGGAGAGTGAGAGCCCATGCACAAGAGTAAGGGGGGGGGGGAGGGGCAGAGGGAGAGGGACAGAGAGAATCTCAAGCAGGCTCCACACCCAGCACAGAGCTTGATGCGGGGCTCGGTGTCACAACCCTGAGATCATGACCTGAACCGAATCCAATAGTTGGACGCTTAACCAACGGAGCCACGCAGTCGCCCCATGAATCAATTTTAAAGCCAGTATCTACTGTCATCCTACTATGAAAGATAAGGAAATGAACACATCAATACACCCCCACCCCCCTTCCTTTTTTTTTTTTTTTTTTTTTTTAAAGAAAGAGAGAATCCTCCTGCAGGAGATGGGGGTCAGCAGAGGGAGAGGGAGAGGGAGAATCTTAAGCAAAGCGTGGAGCCCAATGCTAGGCTCAATCTCATGATGAGATCATGACCTGAGCCAAAATCAAGAGTGGGGCCCTCCCAGGTGCCCCTCCCTGTCCCAAATATTTTATAGTTACTTAAATATTAAAGAAATGCCAATGCTCAGTACCAATCCTTTTATCACAGTTTCTCCATTCTAGAGTTCTTTATACTGAATGATCCTTTGGTTTGCTAGATTCATTACCAAATAGGGCTGACGTGAAAACGTCAGTCCCTGGCCTTCACTTGAAGAATAAATTGGCTGGGTATAAAATTCTTAAGTCACATTTTCTCAGAACTTTGAAGAGTTATTCCACTGCCTTCAAACACTGAATATTTCTGTGTGGATGTCCTTATAACTCTTTATCCCTAAATTCTACTAAACATCACTATGATTATGACTTGCTGGTTTTATCATTTTGTGAGTTTCCTGAAACAAGAAAGACTTGATCTTTATTTGAGGAAAATTTCTTCCACTATAAATATTTTTGTAGTTCACTGGTTGTTCCCTTCTTTGAGAATTCCCCTTACGTGTTTGCCTCCTTTATCTGTCTCCTGTATCCAGCCATCTTTGCCATAACCATTTTTGCACATTTTTTTCTTAACCATTTCACTTTTGTGATTTCCTAAAGCCAGATCCTGTGCCCATGCTTTTTTACTGAGGCATACTTATAGTTGTTTCTATGGTGGATTTTATCTTGATCATATTTTTATTTTTCTCTTCAGCTTCTTTCTGAATTTTGTTAGTTTACTTTCTATCTACCTCTATTGTCTTGTAATATATTCTCTGAACTTCTGCATCACCTCTTTGACTTTTAAAAATGATCATGTTGGAAATGTTCTTTATCTATATCTGTACTAGCTACATGTGATTTCAGCACTTGTAATGCGGTTCGTGCAACTTAGACACTATATACCTAATTTTATTATTTTCATTTAATTAAACTTAAATTTAATTAGCCACATGTGGCTAATGACTACCATACTGGAACACAGAGGTTCAGACAATTGTTGGGATACACTTAGTCTGTTTCTTTCAGAGATTCTTCTTGCAATTAATATATTGTATTAATAAAAACATTTCAGAGAGCTGGAGATTGTTTAGATTCAAAGGGCTCATCATGCATAAAAACACAGTGCAAGATAAAGACACCAACCTAAGCACAACTACATGATATTTCAGACCAGCAGGGATAAAAAGATCTTTCAAAACATTCAGAAGAAAAAGAAACACCTATTAAGGAATGAGAGTCAAGATGACATCAGGCTCCTCAACTGTAACACTAGATGCTGGGTGACAGTGAAACACAGCATCACGAGTTCTCGGGGGAAATTCTCTTTAACCTAGAATTCTGTACCTAACCAAATTATCGATAACATTTAAGGGTAGAATAAAAATATTTTTAGTACACAATCTATACCCCTTAGAAGTTATTTCAATATGTGGTCCAGTACAATAAGAGAGTAAATCAGGAAAGAAGGTGGCATGGGAATCCATAAAACAGTGGATTAATCTCAGGAAATGAGAGAAGGAAAATTTCAGAAAAATGCCTGTATTACATTAAGCCTAGAAAGCAACTACTTCAGAATGGAGCAGAAACATAAAAAGCTTCAAGAGGGGGGCGCCTGGGTGGCTCAGTCGGTTAAGCATCTGCCTTTGGCTCAGGTCATGATCCCTGGGTCCTGGGATCCAGTCCCACATCAGGATCCCTGCTCAGCAGGGAGTCTGCTTCTCCTTCTGCCTGCCGCTCCCCAATGCTCACTGGCACATGCACTCACAAATAAATGAATTCTTTAAAAAAAGAAAAAAGCTTCAAGAGGGGAGTCACTGGGAAAAGGAGGACTCAAAAAAAAAATACCTAAATGGATGGAGAAGTAAGTCAAACTTAAGGACAGATTTCTCAGAAAGCACAATTAAGAAGGAAAACCCATGCTACGAGGGTAGAATCAGTCTCAAAGACAAAGTTTAATTAAGCTTGAAGTCTGTAAACTGTGACCAGTACCCACAAGGAGAACATGGGTTCAGTCTCTAAATCCCAGCCTTCCAGAACCAGAAGCTAGCTACCTGACAGATCTTAAATCAGGTTAATTTTGAATGAAAAATAAAGATGATTTTACATCCTAAATAATTTATTTCAAGGGACAGTCTGAATACACAAATCTTTTCTAAAGTTTTCAAGATCCCCAGGTATGAATGTTAGGATTAACATCAAGGAGGGAAATCAGGCCTTTTCAGAAGACCCTACCATCAGTATTGCTATCGAAGAAAGAATTTGGTTGTCTGAACCAAGAGCCTGTTCTAACTTACTCTGATAAGTCCAATAGTCTTACTAATCACTTCAATTTTTAAACTTTAAAACCCAAAATCTGGGGCGCCTGGGTGGCACAGCAGTTAAGCGTCTGCCTTCGGCTCAGGGCGTGATCCCGGCGTTATGGGATCGAGCCCCACATCAGGCTCCTCTGCTGTGAGCCTGCTTCTTCCTCTCCCACTCCCCCTGCTTGTGTTCCCTCTCTCGCTGTCTCTATCTCTGTCAAATAAATAAATAAAATCTTTAAAAAAATAAAAATAAAAAAATAAAACCCAAAATCCAATCAAAAGAAAAAAACTATAGAGTAAAAACTTGATATTATTCAATGTCTTAAGATTTCCTGTGTGGGTAGGTGGCTACTTAATAGTAAAAATACCATAGGTGGGCGGTTCCCCTTAAAAGGATACCTGAACTCATGAGCAACTGTTATGTCCTTGAGCAACTGTTATGTCCTAGACACTGTGGTCAGTGGTGTCCCTCTATTTTATCATGAAAGCAATGACAACAGCTCCATGACTGAGGTGTTTTATCTCCACTTTACAGATTTTGTGAAACCAGAGCACCTAAGACTAAATAACTTGCAGGAAGCATTCTGCTGAGTAAGCAGATGTTCTAGTAGATAAAGACACTTAAAAGTTCACTTCTGGGCCTCCCTTTTTAGCTTCCTCCTTAGGAACCCTCTTTCTGTGGTTAAAATTCTATCTTATTTTTATTATATAGCCTATAAAAGACTTCAGAGAATTAGTTATAATCTGATCTCCTTTACTTCTTGAAACTTTCCTGGAGATTTCAAAGATTTAATGAAATTAGCCTATTCTATAGAAGGGGAATTAAAGGATCAGAGCCATTTAAGTGTCTGTCCTAAGTTACAGTGATCTCTAGCATGACGTCAGAGATAGAACTTATGAAAAATATTTGCCAAATTGCACTGAATTGGTCTAAAACATAGCTAACTAAATCTAGTTACTCAAGAACTGATTTCTTAATACTATAAATTCAGGGTAAAAAGAAAGCAATGACTACTACAATCCCACCCTGTGCCTGCCTTTACCCAAGAACTCCCTGATCAGACAACTGGACAGTCTTAAGCGAAGCCAGTCCAGAGTTAGTCCTGCTTGCCCAGTTGATGCCACCATCAGAGAGACTCTGTGTGGACAACAATGACTAGCCATTACTGACAGGCAGGCTCTGTGCTGGATGCCTGCTGCGTATGATCTCTAATTCTCCCAACCAGCCCACAGGTCAGGTAGTAGGACTGCCATCCTACAAATAAAAAAACAAAAAAACAAAAAACAAACAAAAAAACAAAACAGAGGCCAAAGAGAAGTCAGTAATTTGCTCAAAATCATACAGCTAGTGAGCAGCTGGGCTGGCATCCAAATGGAAAGCTGCTGACTCTACTGCAGGAACTGTTACCATACACGGAAGAGTTTCTCAAAGATCTCTTTGAGATCTTCGCATGTTCTTTCTTTTCTTTCTTTTCTTCTTCTTTCTCCTTCTTTTTTTCTTTCTTTCCTTCCTAGATTTTATTTATTTACTTGACACAGAGACAGCCAGTGAGAGAGAGACAAGCAGGGGGGAGTGGGAGAGGAAGAAGCAGGCTCCCAGCAGAGGAGCCTGATGTGGGGGCTCCACCCCAGAACGCCGGGATCACGCCCTGAGCCGAAGGCAGATGCTCAACGACTGAGCCACCCAGGCGCTCCTTGCATGTTCTTTCTTTCCCTCTCTCCTCCTCTCTCTCCCCCCTGCCCAACCCCCATTATCCCACAAAGTAATCATAGATCTGTTCAAAGGGCAAGCTGTTGGACAATTTTGTCTAGATCACAAGCAGATCAACAGTAAATATGAGTCACAAGGCTAATCTGAAGCTCCAATTGCTTCTAAGGCTTTCAAGATACAGACTTTTTACCCAATCTTATTTTTGGTTGGGAGAGGGGAGGACAACAATGTGCTTTACTTGAGTGCTTCACTCTTGGTACAAACCTAACTGACATCCAGACTGAACATTAAACCAAAAACTCTTAATTCATTAATTTTAGTGTTGATTTCTAAATAAGTTTCACAGTGCCCAAAGTAAAGACAATTTTAGATGGATCAACAGAAATCTTTTTGAATTTTATCAGAACAAGCTTAAAGCTTACTGAGTATGTCTTCTTTAAATACAACTTTTCTCACATTTCAGAAACATTCCCATGAGGATATGTATTTTTAAAACTCTAAAATTTTATTCTGTGGTTTACCAAATGGTTAAGAAACAAAACTGATAAGAGTGCATATATAAAAATAATGGTAAGATATAGAAACTTCCAACAATCTGCCCACAGAACAAAGGAATAAACAAATATTTTACCATGTCTCCTGTGCTAATAGCCCTGAGAATCAATAAATAAGCCATCAGATTGTATTAACCCTCAGTTTATGCATTAAACACAGAAGTTGGATTTATTTCTTCCTTCATTCCCAGAACTACTGGGGTGGGGGGGTACAGAGGGAGAGGGAGAATCTTAAGCCCCAACATGGGGCTCAATCTCACAACCCTGAGATCATGACCTGAGCCTAAATCGAGTCAGACACTTAACCAACTGGGACACCCAGATACTCCCCTCCCCTGGTACCATTTTTTATTAGATATCTACCATGATTAAAAGTTGTGCTTAACTAGGAGCTAACATCAGACCAACTGGTCAGAACGCCTCAACTAGAAGGCTGGGGATACCACATGGACAGCTGCAGGCAGCAACCCTGTGGACAGATCTTCCGTGTGTCCAAACATGCTCCTCCTCTGGTAATGGTTTCGCCATCTGCCCAGCTCCATAAGCCAAAAACCAGGAAGGGAGCTTTGAACTCTCTCTATTCCTCAAGCCTAAATTTAATCCAAATTCTACTTCCTAAGTATGTCATGAAGCAGTTTCTGCCAAACTCTACCGATAGAACCTTATTTCAAACTATCATCATCTGTTTCTTACCTGAATTACTATAATCTCCCATAGTGCACTTTTTGTTTCTGATTTTACTCTTACCTTGTGTGCTCTCAACATTGCCGTGAGGATGAACTTTCCAAACTACCAGCCTAACCGTGGTATTACTAATCAGCTTACAACCCTTTAACAGCTTCCCACATCAACAAGGTAAAATGCGCTTCTTAGTGCATTCAAGGGCCTTTATGATTTGGGCCTTGCCTATTTTGTCAATCTTATTTCTCACCATTTCCTCCATTTTCTTCGCCAAAGATATTATTTGCACTCCAAAGACTAAGTAAGTCTCTGAACACTCCAAGATCTTTCACATCCCCTTGCCTTTAAAAAGGCCCTCCTCGGGGCGCCTGGGTGGCACAGCGGTTAAGCGTCTGCCTTCAGCTCAGGGCGTGATCCCGGCGTTATGGGATCGAGCCCCACATCAGGCTCCTCTGCTATGAGCCTGCTTCTTCCTCTCCCACTCCCCCTGCTTGTGTTCCCTCTCTCGCTGGCTGTCTCTATCTCTGTCAAATAAATAAATAAAATCGTTAAAAAAAAAAAAATAAAAAGGCCCTCCTCCCTCCTCTCTGCCATTCCTCCCACCTTACCCATCCACTCATGCTTCAGACTGAGTTCACCCCAAATTATTTTTTTAAAGACGTGACCACGATATCGTCTCATTTTTTAAAAAATCCTTGTCCTTCAGATATCTATACTGAAATACCTATGAATGAAATGATGTATGGAATTTGCTTCAAAACAATATGGGAGGGAAGGAAACGGTTAGGAGTAGGGATGAAATACAGAGACTCAGGTCTTCAACCAAGCTTCCACAGATCTCTGGTTTACAATGCTTTCACAGAATGTAGCTCATGGAAGTATACCAAAAATTCCCCCACCATTTCCTCCCTTAGTGCTTCCAAAATACTTTGTATTTTCAGTCATGTATCTTTTCACAATCAACTGTAATGATCTGTTTCTGTATGTCTTCCCTCCAGGACTATGGACTCTAAAAAGCCAGACTCGCACTGTTTGTTTATCTCTAACAGCTACCAAGCTTATCCTAGCTTATCATGGCTGGTCAAGAAATGTTTTTGAATGAACGAAGACACAAGGAAAGTAAACCTGGGCAAAAGAAAAAAATAATAGGGGCACCTGGGTGTCTCAGTCGGTTAAGCATCTGCCTTCAGCTCAGGTCATGATCCCAGAGCCCTGGGATCAAGCCCCGAGACGGGCTCCCTGCTCAGTAGAGAGCCTGTTTCTCCCTCTTCCTCTGCCACTCCCCCTGCCTGTGCTCTCTTGTTCTCTCACTCGCCCGCCCTTGCTCTATCTCGAATAAAATCTTAAGAAAAAAATGTAAAAATAATAGTTTATGACTTTTCTCATTTAAACATAAATTTGAAAAAAATCTATTTTTTAGGTAGAAAAATAATGGAATAAGGTTTTGAGGCTGTCCAGGTGGCTTCTGCTATGAGTTAGATCCAAGAAAATGTTTAAGTCCCTTAAAGTATTTCCTAATGCTGCTGAAATTGGGTATTCAATAATACTGTAAAATTTTAAAAATAATATTATAAATTTTAAGAATCACTGAATTCTGGTTGTCTCCTCCACCACCAATAAGCAGTATTTAAGCCAAACCCCACTGCTTTGTAGTATGAGCTTTATACACATATGTATATAAATACACGCACACATGAAGAAAGGCAGCATGAGAGTGGAGGGTAGACACTCCGGAATAAAACATACTTGATTTCACATCCTCAACCTAACGCTAGCTGGATGTGTAACTTTGGTCAAGTTACTTAACCTCATCCTGTCACCCAATACGTAAAGAAGAGTGATAACACCAACATTACAAGGTTGTGTAAAGAAAATAATGCATACTAAGTTCTGGCACACACATACTATTTATTGAAGGTTTACTATTACCTATTTTTATTGTTACCAACTTGTTACAAATCTACAATCCTTCCTGGGATAAAAAAGCTTAAGTCAAAAAATTTTTTCTTAAAGTTGTCCATTTTGACTTGGTAACAATCAAACCACATATATACTGACATAAACATTTTCCCCCTGAAAAGTGACCTTTATTAACAACAAACCTCACCAAACAAACTTAATTCCATCTCATGGTGGAAATGCAAATTGATTCAAGGGTAATTTAGAAAATAGGTCTGATGAGTCTGAAAGCATTTTCCACACATTAGCACCTGAGCTCTTCTTGAAATCCTAATTCAAATGGACTTAAATTATATAAATGCCACCAGACCAAAAGAGCTTAATAAGCATTAGTTAAGAACTAACCAATCTAATGATTTATTAACATTCAGCTTTTATACAAGCAGTTGCATACTGTAGAAAACAGTATTTTGAAATCAACTTTATCTTAGTGAAAGCGTCTTTAGCCTTAGTATATAAAAACAACTAAAAGGAGAGAAGACAGCTATATTATTACTCCACACTCACTGTCATAAAATACTTTTATTAAACTTATGGTCTGCACAAAGTAAAATTTCCAATTTTATATTCAACATGTTAAAAATTATGACATACTTTCATTTAACCAAACTAGTTTTAAGGGTTCTAAGTCTAAATTATTTGCTAGAATTTTTCTTAATTTATCTATTTTAAAACTGCTTAAAAGAACTGAGAGCACGTATTTTATTATAACATATATTAGAAATGAAGCATCATATAGGTTTTCATTAGAAGAAAGACTCTATGGCTAAGTATTCAGTTTTTAACAGAAAGGATCCCATGCTCCAGAGGTATATTAGTTGTTTCCTCTGATGTTACTGTAAGATAGGCAAACATACCCAAAGTACCCGTGTTTTCCGTAAGAACATACAACGTCGCCATCACTTATTCTGTTACACTTTTTGAAACTGAATTATGCATTTTTGCCTGGACTTCAAAATTTAAACTTTAATATTTACGGTAGTAAATTTTGCAAATTCACTACGCACTCTGACAGCATGGAACTAGTATAAGGATAGACAATTAATGGGACAGAGTTAAGAGTCCAAAAAATAAACCCTCACGTTTACAGTCAATTATTTTCAACAAGAGTGCCAAGAACATTCAGTGGAGAAAGAACTGTTTTTTCAACAAATGGTGCTGGGACAACTGAATATCCACATGCCAAAGACTGAAATTAGCTCCTTACCTACCTCACATCATACACAACAATAAACTCAAAACGGGATCAAAGGCCTAAATGCAAGAACCAAAGCTATAAAACTCTTAAAAGGAAACACAGGTGTAAATCTTCATAACCTTGGATGAGGCAACAGTTTCTTAAATATGACACCAAAAGCACAGCAACAAAAAAAATATATAAATTGGACTTCATCAAGATTTAGAACTTTTGTACATCAAAGGACACTATCAAGGAAGTGGAGACTACTGACGGAACGGGACAAAATATTTGTAAATCATTTATCTTATAAGGGACTTGTATCTAGAATATACAAAGAATTCTTTCAACTCAATAAGAAAATGGCAAATAACTCAATTTAAAAATGAACAAGGCATCTGAATAGACATTTCTCCAAAGAATATATACAAATGGCCAAAAAGCACATGAAAAACTGCCTGACATCATTAACCATCAGAAAAATGTAAATCAAGGGGGTGCCTGGGCGGCGCAGTCGTTAAGCGTCTGCCTTCGGCACAGGGCGTGATCCCGGCGTTCTGGGATCGAGCCCCACATCAGGCTCCTCCGCTATGAGCCTGCTTCTTCCTCTCCCACTCCCCCTGCTTGTGTTCCCTCTCTCGCTGGCTGTCTCTATCTCTGTCAGATAAATAAATAAAATCTTAAAAAAAAAAAAAAAAAAAAAAGGAAAATGTAAATCAAAACCACAACAGGAAATTGCTTCACATCTACCAGGATGGCTATGATAAAAAAGACAGTACTAACAAGTGCTACAAAGGGTGTGGAGACACTGGAACCCTCATACACTGCTGGGGGGAATGTGAAATGATGCAGCAGCTTTGGAAAATAGTCTGGCAGTTCCTTAAAAGGTAGAGTTACCGTATGACCCAGCAATTCCACATATGAAATGTATGCCCACAAAAACTTGAATACAAATGTTAATATCCATAGATAAAACAGCCAAAAAGGAGAAACAACTTACAAATGGACTAAAATGTATACCCTGTACACCAGAAAATGGAATAGTCTTCAGTAATAAAAAGGAATGAAGCACTGACACCTGCCAGAACATGGATGAACGCTGAAAACATTCTGCCAAGTGAAAAGAGCCAGTCATAAAGACCATGTATTACAGGATTCCGTTTATACGAAATATCCCTAATAGGCAAATCTATCCAGGCAGAAAGCAGATCAGGGGTTGCTTAGATTTGGAAGGGACAGGGAAGGGACAGAGAGGGCTGACGGGAGTGACAGCTAAAGGGTATGAAGTTTCTCCTTGGAGTAACTAAAATTTTCTAAAATCTGATGATGGTTGCACAAGTTAGTGAATACACTAAAATCCACTGAAATGCACACTTTAAATGGGCGAACGGTATGGCATATGTTTCATGCTGTTTACATGTGTTAAAGCTGTTAACCAAAAAAAGTTTATTTCAACACTTCAGCTGAATCTAGGATTAGAAAGGAATACCTAGCTCCTGCTCATCTTCTATCCAACTGTTCTAATTAAAAGACGTGGGAAATGTCAACAAGATCTAAAGAGTGACTTCTTGTTGATCATGTTAATATCAGAGGCACCCAGAGAATATTTTGCTTCGTGCAGCTGTTGTAAGGCAGTGCCTGACTCATCAGCACCCGCTCTTCTCCAACTTTCCTTATTGTACAAACTGATGTTTGACAAAATAGCATCTTGACTATGCAGCCGCAAAGTGAAACTCCAGGAGGCTGATGACCACTGTAAAGAAATTAGGGATGTCTGGCAGCTGTCTCGGATTAAAGGAGAACTAAAAAACAACTTGGCTAACACATGGATTACTCAAACATTCCACTTCTGAGAGACCCAGAAAACTCTTAGGTGCCATAAAGCAGTACCACCATACCTAGCCTAACCAGAACCACGTGAGAACCAATAGCTTTTGGTAGGGAAGAAATGTATTATTAATATCTTCGAAGTAGCACAACACCCACAGACTTGCAGCTATAGCCTTCATATATTCAACAAATGTTTATATTACACCTAATAGGCACAGGGTTTGATGAAGAAGTATACATCAATGGCTAAGATGCAGTGGATAGTTCCTATTTTCAAGAACAGACCATCAAATTCAGAAGCAATCGTTAACATCTAGATTGCAAAGATAAGATAAAGAGGTCATCCTGGCCTCAAAGGCAGCTCTACTGTGACATAGAACATTTGTGTCTATATACACTATCAGGACGCTATAAAGAATGAGGACTGCTATTTCGTCATCATTTTAAATGAGACCTTCAGAGGGAAGAAATGCCAAGACAGACACTAAAGACTTTATAAAAGCTGTTTTTTAGGGTCTTAGATCCAGTGACTTACTGAAATTTTTGAAGAGTATTTAGATGTCTGTTCGTGTTCTCTGACCAATGAGGTGATAAGAATCATAGGAATTCAGAGATAATACTACCATCTCTCCTCATATTATGAAAAGCATTAAAGCTAACTGCTAATAATGGCATCTCTGCATTCTCTATCATGGAGAAAATCAGACCATAGTTCCTCTATATGCTTACCACAAAGACTTTGTCAATCCTAAACTTCTGAAATCAATTTAGGTTTTAAGTTGAAATGCAGCACTGGGAGGCAGAAACAAGAGAAATGCTAATTAATTCCAAAGCATTCAATTGGTTTGATTCCAAAGCCAGTAGTAAATTAAAAAAATTTTTTTTAAAGATTTTATTTATTTATTTGACAGAGAGACAGCCAGCGAGAGAGGGAACACAAGCAGGGGGAGTGGGAGAGGAAGAAGCAGGCTCATAGCAGAGGAGCCTGATATGGGGCTCGATCCCAGAACGCCGGGATCACGCCCTAAGCCGAAGTCAGACGCTTAACCACTGTGCCACCCAGGCGCCCCGTAAATTAAATTTTTTAACACGACTTTACTTTGAAAGGAAAAGGGATGATGGCGTGGAATGGAGGAAAAATGAAGTACCTGCAAAAGGACAACAGATACTACCAAAAGTCACCATCCCCAAACCCAATTTAAAAGCAATCAGGGGCACCTGGGTGGCGCAGCTGGCTAAGCATCTGACTCTTAGTTTCATCTCATGATCTCAGGGTCTTGAGATCAAGCTCCGTGTCAGGCTCCATGCTTGGTGTGGAGTCTGCTTGGGATTCTCTCCCCCTCTCCGTCTGCCCCTCCACTCATGCTTTCTCTTTCTCTCTCTCTTTCTCAAAAATAAATAAATAAAGATTTAAAAATTAAAAAAAAAATAAAAGCAATCAAACCAATTCATTATAGTAAAATAGGGGGATTAGGTAACGTGTTTGTGTATGTGTACGTGTGTGTGTGTGTTCTTTGAGCCTGGATGTGACATTCTATTTTAAAAGGAAAGGAATAGGGGCCCCTGGGTGGCTCAGTGGATTAAGCAGCTGACTCTTGATTTGGGCTCCGGTCATCTCAGGGTCCTGGGATAAGCCCTGGGCTGGCTCCCTGCTCAGTGGGGAGTCTGCTTCTCCCTCTACCCCTCCTCCCGCTTGTGTGCACACACTCTCTCAATAAATAAAATCCTAATAAAAAGAAAGAATCTAGTATATTATGTCAACTGTTACTAAATTAACTTTTAGTATTTTTTTACGACATTCTTGGAGGGCTGAACTTCCTAAAAGAGTAATAAAGGCAAGAGACAGTATGCAGCTAAAGGGCAAACAACGCTATGCATTTTACTCCTTAGCAAACAAGTTTAAGTGAAAAGAGAAGTCAAGGAGAACCAAGAGTGCTTTCTCCTAAATATTTCACCAGATCCTCTTGCCCTCATAAAGCATGATGAACCCAACTCCTTACTTTCTCCAGCCTTGCTCTGGGTTGCCTGGTCTTGCAACAGAAAATCTGGCAGTGGTATTTCAAAATGGTATTTTCATACTGAATGGCACATCTGACATACAAACTAAAGACTCCCAATCTCAGCCAGCCCCTCAATGCACCTAAATAATCTACCCTGTAAATTCTTAAGCTTCCTGCCCTGGTTCCTCCCTTTAAGACTAAGTCTTTTCAACTCTTCACCTCTATTCTTCAGCTTTCCACCCAACCTCTGCACGTCCTATATTGGCAGGTGAATTTGCTGCACAAAGAAAATAGCTCTCAACATACTTTTTAAAATTTTTTTTATTTCTTTTTAAAAATATTTTATTTGTCAGAGAGAGCGAGCGAGCACAAGCAGGGGAAGTGGCAGGCAGAGAGAGAAGCAGGCTCCTCACAGAGCAAGGAGCTCGACAAGGGACTCGATCCCAGGACCCTGGGATCGTGACCTGAGCCAAAGGCTGATGCCCAACTGACTGAGCCACCCAGGTGTCCCTTTATTTTTTTTTTAATATTTTATTTTTAAGTAATCTCTACACCCACTGTGGGGCTCGAACTCACAACCCTGAGATCAAGAGTTACATGCTCTACCAACTGAGCCAGCCAGGCACCTGCTTCCAATATTCTAAAGCTCCTTTTACTGCCCCTGTCTCAGAGAAGGTACTCACTCTTCCTCTCTAGGCCTCACCCAACAGCCCTCCACTGCTGCCGTGGACCTCATTCCCTTCCCCTTCTCTGGAACTGCTCCATCTGGTAACCCTTCCCTTATCTTTAGTCTATCCAGTGGTTTGTGTCCTGCACCTACAAGACTATAAATATGCACAACACCCTTTCACCATCCAGCCAAACATCAAAAGCTATGCTCCTGCCTCTCTTGTCCCTTCCCTGATTACAACAGCCATTTATACAAACTGCTTCACTTACTTCACTTCCACCAACTTCTCAATCCATTACAGTTCATCTCTTCTATCTCCTCTCCATTGGCCCATGCTTTATTGAAACTACTTTAATTAAGATACAAATACCTCCTAATTCCTCAATGGAACAGCTCCACTCTCTCTTCTCAGTGATAACACTTCCAGAAATTCTTTTCATCTTTAACAGTGTTAAAAATACTCTCTAAAAGATTTTTCTCCTCCGCTTCCAAAACCTCTTGATTTTCATGGGCTCTTCTCTTCCACGTACTTCTTAAATATCTAAAGGATCCATACTCGTTATTCTACAAGCACTCTCTGAGGAACACCACCCATTTCCGCACAGGATACTATCTATATTTTGTTGTCCCAAATTTCTTCCTCTAGACACAACCTCTCTCAAAAGCACCAAATTCGTATTATCAACTGCCTAGAAAAAAACATCCACCAGATTGTCCCCAGCAAGAACTCAAACTTCTAACAGGTCCTAAATCATGTTTTTTCCACCAAATCTCTACCTCTCTGGTAATAGCATGACCAGGTACCCAATCCCCCAAGTAGAAACCTTAGGTTCCTCCATGAATTCTTTCTCCCTCAGATCCCCACACCTATTCTATCTGCCACAAAATCTCATTCATTTTACTTCCTAAACTCTCTTGAATCTAGTTCCCCCTTTCTGTCCCCATTCCGAATATCAAGGTACTTAGGATCTTCTTTATCTCATAAATGAACCATTTCAACTAACCTCTACCACCAGTCTCTCCCTTACTTATTTTTATTCTGTATCACTACCAAAATTACCTTGCTAAAATAAATTCAAACTTCAAATAGCTATCATATTTTTCCCTGTGAGATTGGCAAAAACTAAAAAGGAAAATAATACCCTGTGTTGGTCAGTCATGTAGGGAAATGGACCTTCTCATAAACCTGGTGGGGGAATTATTATTAAGCAAAATACTGAGGCAATATCACCAGACTTATAAATCTGTATACCCTCTGATCTAGCAATTCTATTTCAAGAAATTTGTTTTAATGGGGGCACCTGGGTGGCTCAGTCATTAAGCGTCTGCCTTCGGCTCATGTCATGATCCCAGGGTCCTGGGATCAAGTCCTGCATTGGACTCCCTGCTCAGCGGGGAGCCTGCTTCTCCCTCTCCCACTTTCCCTGCTTGTATTCCCTCCCTCACTGTCTCTCTCTGTGAAATAAATAAAATAGAAAGAAAAGAAAAGAAAGAAATTTGTTCTAATGAATTAACCAGAAAGTACACAAAGATATACAAGTACATCCTAAAGTTCCCTTCAGTCCCAGCAAAGGCTAGGACTTTTTTTTTTTTTTTTTAAACAATTTGCCTGGAACGTCTCCCTCCCAATTCACGCCCTTCTTCACCTGGTAAAAATAGAACTCATCCTTGAGTTCAAAGATCAGCAACTCCATCTTGTCTCCACAGCAACTTGGTCATGCCTCTGCATCATAGTGCAACCTATCTTTCTCTCCTGCAGTAGACTGTAAGCTCTCTAAGGACAATGGTTTTATGTATTTTTTTATTTATCACCTATCCATATCTGCACTACTTACAACAATGTCTAACACAGAGTAGGGAGCCCAAACACATGTCTTGAATGAAGGCATTTTCTTCCTCTTCACACAAAGAATTCTCGGATTTCCGAAATCCCTAAAATGCTGGTGGACTCCAATATATGCTATGTGAAACTCCTCTAACAGGTATTCAAGCAAACCAAACAGTCTTGTGAATTTATATAAGCAAACAGTCTCTGAGTCTTTGTTTGAAGTTTAGCCCCTAAAGGCACAAGAATCCCCATACTGGGCCAAAACTGTGGTCTATCCAATTGAGGATTTTATCTCTAGAAGTGGTACCAAGAAATAGGTTGTAAGAAGACACAGCTATCCTTCCAGATGTTAAGTTAAAAATGTACAAGTGTGTTCCAAAACACCTTTTCTTCAATAACCTACTATGAGTCCATCATACTTGAAATCATGTTTTGGAATCATTTGAAGTTTCAATACTATGCCAGAGCTCTTTTCCATAGCATTTTACATGTAAGTAGAGTAAGTACATAAGTAGTACACAAGTAGCACTGTATATCCATATATAAGAATATAAATAGTTTGGTTATACATTTTTTTCCAAGTTGAACTCTTTTTTAGTTTCAAGAGGATTCCTAATTCTAATAAAGGCTCATAACAGCCTAATGACATCCTTCATGATTTCAGAAAGTTCAGTTCTACTCCTTTCCGTCTTTTTCTAGACTGAAGAAATCTCATCTTTCTATTGTGTCCTTATAGAGAAACGACTTTATTCTGCACCATTTCACTTTTCTGAATTTTGAGTTATCTTACAGGCTCCAAACTGAAACAACAATGCAGGTAGGTCTATGAGATTTACTTTAATTTTATAGATGTCAAGAAAATTTCACCCCTGATGTAAGTTAGGAAAGACAGCCTTCAAAAATACCTTTGACAATCACGGTACCCCAAGACTTACAGGAAATCATAAGGTAGTCCTCACAGTTGCTTTTGTCATCATCTTGCTGGTCCACAGGGATCCCATTGGCATCTATGACTGCTTCAGAGGCACAATCTGCTACCAATACTTCTTCTGAAACGACATCCGTTGTCAGAGGGTCGTTGATGATTTCTGCTTCTACTACACTGTCATGAACCACGTGTTCAACATGTCCAACATCAGACACATGTATAGATTCACTCGTCAAGACGTGTTCTGGCATAGACATTGAGGCTGAAGTAATGTCGGAAGCTAAAACGTCATCTGGGACTGTGCAATGTGCTAAAGAAACTTCTTCAGTTACATCTGAGTCCAGCACTTGCTCAGGAATGATGACCGTTTCAGACACATCTGCTTCTTCCATGATATCGGGGCACTGAACATCTTCTATAACAACATCCTCAATAACATCCTGGATTACAACTGAGTCTGGGTCATCAGGAACAAAGTTATGCACAGTTATGTCTGAATCCACAACATCTGAAACAAAAACAGTTTCTTGTACTTCCACAACAATTTGATCACCGTCCATGTGTGTAGCATCAGCTCCTTAAAAAAAAAAAAAAAAAATTAAAATCACAAATTTCAGGTAGGTGTGCATGACTACCTCCAATAACGTAAATGTTATTTAATTCCTAAGAATAAAACAGACTAGCACCTCAGTTTTCTCAAACACTAACAGAGATTAAAGAGGGAATCTATTTTTGAATCATATCAGAAATTTTTAATACAAGAACTTTTATTCTCATCCCAAACCAAGTGATAGGTAAGGAAATACAGAAAAACAAAGCAACTGAGCCAGACACACACACACACACACACACACACACACACACACACACACACACAAATCATGAAAGTAAAATTCTAGGCTCACTAAAGTTAATCCCATATGCATAGGTACTTAAGGGATGATTACAAAACTAAGTAATGCAAGTTCAGGTGACACACCATTTTCCTTCATTATATGTGTTTTCATTTATTTTTCCTTCTTGTTCCATCTCTTTCTCCTCAACTCATAGTTTTCTTCTTTCCACCTCTCCCATGTATCTCTTTTATTTTTACCCCTTCCATTATTACCCCTTTCTCCTACTTCGTTCTAGAACAGTAGCTCACCAATATCCTCCATTTATGACTATGGAAATTTAGAAATTATCCTCTGAATCTAGAATATAAAAGGACTGGGGCATAAATGAAGAGAGGGCTAGAAGGCCACAGTTACAGAGAAAAGACAACTGGCTAAGGAGTCTCTGTGGATAGATGAGATACATAAACGTGCAGCTGCTCTGGAGTGGTGGAGGCCAAGGTTAGCTGGAATGGGGCCTGCCCCAACTTCACCAGGGTATTCCGTCTCCATTCAGCCTCTTCCTGTCCCCCCATATCCTAATCCCCCAGGCAGCTCCTCAAAATATAAGAAATCTTACTCTAGTCCACTCTGCAATTAAGGAATAAAGGTAGAGGGTTGAATCAATTGAAGCCCCGCTGAGATTAAATGACTTCACCAAGATCACAGTTCGCACAGATTATGGGGCTCCATAAATATTAATCTGAATGAATGCCACAAATAGGAATCAAAATCAAATATCCTTGCCAAAAACACAGGATAAAAGAAAACAAATCCAGCATCTTGGATCCTGGTCTAGAGAAAAGCAAAGTTTTATAAAAGTCTTAACCTAAAATGCTATCCTGTTGATTAGTGCTTCTGGATGTGACTCAAACCAGGCTGAGTCCAAGCAGCTGCCTAACTCAATGACCATGTGTCACTGGCCAGGTCCTCAGAAACATATGGCTTTGTTTAACAAACACGAATGACCAACAAGGACCAAAAATATCATTGAAAAATGCAGGAAATCTTACAGCCAGTTAATAAAGAGTATGTTTCCTTTAATTTCTATAGGACTTCTACAAAATGCTTTATATTCATTTGTTTTCCATATTCTCAATATTAATATCAGCAACAGATCATTGTAATATCCATTTTGCAGACATGAAAATGAAAGCATTTGGTGGCAAGAAGACTGGTTACAAAATCTAAATCAGAGAGTACGGTTTGGACACTTATTCATTTTGTGACCTTGGGCAAGTCATTTAACCTCGGAGTTTCAGTTTCCTCATCAGTAAAATGAGGACAGTAGTATCTGCCATGCATACCTCACAGGACTGTTGTGATGATCAAATGGGAATGTATGGGAAGTGTTCTGAAAAACTGTAATGAGAGGTTTCATTATTATTAGGACATGAAAACGGAGGCCCTGACAGATTAAGTGACTTGCTCAAAGATAAACAAACACCATTAAGTGTTAACAATCTGGGCTAAAATGCAATAGCCCTTCAATCCACCACTTACTTAGCCCACGACCCAGGCTCACTTGTGGTAAGATTAAGCTACTAAATAGTGTGTGTTTTTCTCCAAAGAGCTTAATCTCTCTTTCAAGCACATTAATTATACTTCATGTTCCAATGCAGAGAGAATCATACCTCTGCATTTATCATTATCAAACTGAAGTTACCAAATGTAAATTAAAAGACTATTCCAAGTTGTTAAGAAAAATATATATACCCCTGCTGGATTTAGAGATTGAAGGAAAAGTCAAAATTTGAAATCATTAATATATAATTTACTGAAAAAGTTGATCACTATTTTTTAATATACTGCAATATGATCATTTCAAGTCCAATGGAAAACTAGTCAATGTTTTATTTATAAGGGTAGCTAGCTAATGTGATAAAAAAAAAACCATTTTACATTATAAAACCTAGCATAATCACTTTACAATGCTACACAACTGGAATCATGTGTAATCTGAAATTGTCAATACTTTTTTTTTTTCTATTTTTAGAACGTCATCAATTTAATAGTCCTTGAAGTTTGGAGAGTGAGGTAAGACTCCATCTTCCTGAAGCAGAGAGCTCCTTTTGTCACCTTGTGAGAGACAAGGTTATAAAAGGAGGATGGGGTCAGACCGTGGAGGGCCTGAGGCTTATACCTTACCTGCTGGGTAATGGAAACCAGAGAAATGACACAAACCACATGTTATTTTTTGATCGGTATTCTAATTGGTGGGCTGGACAAAAGAGACTAAGGGTAAGAAAAAGAATTTAAAAGTTACTGCAGACTAAGAATGAGACAATAGAGAATGTCTATGGGGGAGGAAGTAGAACGAAGAGATGTAAGCAAGGAACATTTTTAAAGGGAGAAGTAACCGGACTTAGCACTGTAACTGGGCAAGATGCAAAGAACTGAAGAGAGCACTGGTGTTTTGATACTGCTGCTGTTATGGAGAAGAACATGAATGTTGGTTGTGAAGGAAACACATTTTTAAGGACAGGAACAATTATGTGCTCATTTTAACAAATTTAGGCTTGACAGGATAAAAAGATACCTAAGTGTGAGTATCAGTGTGAGAGTCTAGCAATTAGTCCACTTGACAGCCAACTCCAAATTTTGTAGTTGGGAAGCAGAACGACCCAAGTTATACCTGTTGCATCAAAAAATGAGTTTGGCTCTTGTGGCTGTAATTCAAGTCCATCTTCATCCATGGCCTTTAATTCTCATCAGTCACAGCTCCTAAATCAGAAAAAAAGTAAATCAAGCATTACTTTTTTAATATCATGTATTAAAAATCTCATCATATTTATATTTCTGAAATACTCAAAATTATGTGAAAGATCAACACTTATCAAAAATTTATCTATCTAAAATGAAAGAGAACTTAACTAATGTCCGATGATATATGGGCATCTAAATGACAAGGGAAGGCAGATAAATCATCCAAGTCAGCTGTGCCTAGCCTTTTTTTTTTTTTAAGATTTTATTTATTTATTTGAGGGGGGGGAGAAGCGGACTCCCCACTGAGTAGGGAGCCTGATGTGGAGCTTGATCCCAGGACCCAGAGATTGTGACCTGAGCCGAAGGCAGCCACTTAACTGACTGAGCCACCCAGGTATCCCTGTGCCTAGCTTTTTAATTGAGAAACCGCTTTCACACAGCAAGTATACACATCTTGATGAATTTTTTTTTTTTTAATTTTATTCGACAGAGATAGAGACAGCCAACGAGAGAGGGAACACAAGCAGGGGGAGTGGGAGAGGAAGAAGCAGGCTCACAGCGGAGGAGCCTGATGTGGGGCTCGATCCCACAACCCCGGGATCACGCCCTGAGCCAAAGGCAGACGCCCAACCGCTGTGCCACCCAGGCGCCCTGATGAATTTTTTTTTAAGATTTATTAATTTTAGAAAGAGAAAGAGACAACATGGGGGGGGGGCAGAGAGAGAATCTCAAACAGACTCCCCGCTGAGCACAGAGCCTGAAGCAGGGCTCGATCTTACAACCCAGAGATCGTGACCTGAGCTGAAATCAAGAGTCAGACGCTTAACTGACTGAGCCACCCAATAAAATAAATAAATCTAAAAATAAGTAAATCTTTAAAAAACAGACAAAACAACAAAAAACTTAACCAATTAAATAATACACTATTTAATACTAATCACTAATCAGGGAGTGTGGTTTACTCATGTTATAAATACTGCATAAACTGCCTCCCTCATTGGTTTCCTTATCTACTTTCTCACTTGCTAATCCAGCCTAAATGGTACTATTTAGATGCATTTTCTTTCACATTTATCATTTTTTGCTGATGATATAAGTAATGAATGCTTCTCACTAAAATTTCAAATAACAGAAAGTGCAATTTTTCTTTTTTTTTTTTAATTTTAGTAATCTCTACACCCAACATGGGGCTCAAACTCACATCCCCCAGATTAAGAGTCCCATGCTCCAACTGAGCCAGCCAGGTGCCCCAAGAGTCATTTTTCTAAAGCATCAGCTAGATGATGTCATTCTGTTGAAAAATGTTTGACAGCTCCCCGCTGCTTCCAAATAAAGTTCATAATCCCACCATCTTCTAAATTCCAGCCCCAAACTATCTTTCCATCATTCTCTTCCCTACCTTCCCTTCAAGCACCTCCCCCCACCACTGCACGCACACACTTCAGCCAAACAAAAATGTTCCACGTCCCTAGTAAGACCCTAAGCTCTACATTGAGCTCAGGGTTTCTTCTACCTGGAACACCCTTCCCTTATCAACTCTGCTTGGATCTTTTCTCCAAGTCCCCGTCCCCACAAAAAAAGAAAAAGCTGAAAATAATCTCTCCCTCCTCTCAATTTCTACAGCACTTTTATCCTTTTACTCTGATTTTACTTGTTCGCAATAAATATTTATTTATATATGTCTTATTTTCAGATGTTAAACTTACATATAAATAGTTCTTAAATATCCATGAAAAACTCAAATAGCATTAATATAATAAATGGATTTTCAACATATCTCTGAGACATTCATTTTCAAGGAAGGATATAGATCGTGTTATTTACTCGAACTGCTTCAAATTAAAAGGAACAACAAAAAATTTTTCAACTATGAAAAATGGAAAACATACATGCTTTGAATAAGTTGTCAACTGCTCTCGCCCCATTAAAATCACCTCTGGGGGGGCGCCTGGGTGGCTCAGTCGGTTAAAGGTCTGCCTTCGGCTTGGGTCATGATCTCGGGGTCCTGGGATCAGCAGGGAGTCGGCTTCTCCCTCTCCCTCTGCCCCTCCCCTCCACTCGTGTTCCCTCTCTCTCTGTCTCATAAATAAATAAAATCTTTAAAAAACAAAAAATAAATTAAATCAAATCACCTCTGGCCATAATGCTTTCTCTTCTCCCCCCTTTAAAAATGTAATTATGAAATGATAAACAGTAAATTAATCTTCTAAACATAATGCTATACTACTATCTGAAATTAAGCCAATTAAGAGGGTAATGAATAGGATTTGTTAAGGTATTAAGGCCCTCTCTCCAGTTTCCCTACATAAACCCAATCCCGTCAGCTCTAAGAATTCTCAACCTGTACACTAATTCTTTTGCTGAGTATTCATCCTCCTTGGCTTTTCTATTAAGAGTTTGACAGATAATCACTCCCCTGGATTCCAAAGCTCTCTCCTTCCCTCACTTCTCTTCCCACCTCCCCAACTGCTGGTTACTCTGCCTCCCCACTCCTTACTGCAGCCTTGCCCCGGAAGGTACACTCAGCCCTCACTTCTTCCTTCTGCTTTTTATTCTACGGTTTCAACTACCATTTACACAAAGATGAGTCCCCAAATCCACATACTCAGGGTAGCACCTAACACTTCCACCAGACCGCCTGTAGAGTATTCTCATCAGGACAGAACCCTGCTTTCTCCTGACAAGACCCACTATGGCCTTTTCCTTCTTCCCTGCTTAAATTCAGTCAGGTTGTCAGACCTCTTCTCCACAACTTCTCAGGAATCTGTCCCTCTCTCTTTATTCCCAGTGTCACCACTTACTCTCAGCTTCCTATTTCCTGATCCCCGCTCCCGGCGGGGGGGGGGGGGGGGGGAAAAANTGAAAATAGCCTCTCCACTGGCATTTCTGCCACTCCCACAACAAATGACGAGGAAGCCTGTTACATGTGAGGGCTAGGGCCAAGTCCTGAGGAGGCATTCCTGCAGTTTCCATCTGCCGCACACTGATCCTCTGAAGCACCGCTTCCATCATGGCACTCCCCTGCTCAGAAAGCCTGCAGTTCCCCAATATGCAAGCTGCTCTAAAATATTAACCCCAGCCATCACAACAGATTTATTTGCCATTATACCCATCATTTTACATCCTATCCATCTATTTTCTAACGGATATTCTGGCCCAAATGGAGGGTATCCATTCACCTTATTTTTTACTTAGGTGAGCAGTAATTATTAAACGGTTTTAACTGATTATTTTTAATTCTGTCATTACAAAATTCAAATCAGGAAAAAACATGTTTTGTATTTCTAAGCGGAGATGACTATCCTTCAACTTTGTAAACCCTGTGGGGTTAGAAGTAATTCTCTCTGACAATCAGAATGAAACCAATGTTCTTAGAACAGAAGCCATTTAGAAGAGTTCTCAAGATTGCGAAAAACTAAGAATGGGGCATGTGCACTAAAATAACATAACTGAAATTGCCGCTGCCTTTGCTGCAAGAACCAAGCCCAGAGATGAATCTGGAGACAAATAAGCAGAACGGTTCAGAGAACCAACTTAGGTGAACACATACCAACGTTTTGTCTGATTACGAGATGTCCTCAAACATACTTCTGAGACCCCACTCTCACCTCAAGGTCAGTAAAAAAGTCCCTTCCCAGTTGCAAAAATCATGATCCTAAACATGGTGTGGAAGAATTCACAAAAGAAAAACATACAGTTTTAAGGGAAATAATGGGTTGAGAGAAACTCAAAAAACTCACAAAAACTTTCTTCCATTCTTAAAAAAAAAAAAACACAATAAAAATGCCATACCAAGTTAATACATATAGCAAGGGCACTTATCTATCTTAAATTAGGGATAACAAATATAATTCCATCTTGGATCTCTTGATGCCTAGACACTGTAATGATCTCCCTTCTCTAGCAAGCTAACAGGGTGCTTACATATTCACTTTGCTTTTTGCAGCTATTATGCATACAAGAATTACTTTTCTGCTTTTGGCCTCCCAAAAACTCACTGCCTTTTAATTTTATGACTCAACCCTAGTTCCTCTCCCTAAGTCACACTCAGAGAACTAAATTGTACTATATACAGTAAATGGAATTGCTCAAGCTGCAGGAAAGGCAAAAAGCAGATCTGTCTCTAAGAGAATTCTTTTTCCTTTTTCCTAAGTAAAGTCTACCCCCAACATGGGGCTCGAACCCCCGACCCTGAGATCGAGTCGCATGTTCTACTGACTGAGATTTTTCTTAGAGCAAAAGTGGAACTAGTGAAAATTTACATTTAAAGCCTAATTAACATCTTCCCTCTTAAGCTACATTTGTTTCCAATTTTTTCCCCACGTTGTTCAATGTTGGCCATTATTTCTTCAGATACCTAATTTTCACTTATATTTCACTTCCCTTACGAATTGAGCCCTTAAATTAAATTTGTCTCTAAGCTAGCCACTCTTAAATTCGTCAGATCCTCTTTATTTTCACTGCTACCTCTCTAAAAAGCTCTGGTTGTCTTACATCCAGAACCTAATGGGGCCTTTCCAATTAAAAGACTTGAGCCCTTCTAGGGGGTGCCGAGCTCGCTCAGTCTTAAAAGCATGCGACTCTTGTCTCAGGGTCATGAGTTCAAGCCCCGTGTTGGGCACAGAGATCACTTAAAAAGAAAAAAAAGAAAAAAAAAAAAAAAAGACCTGAGCACTTCTTATACTCAAGGAATTTTCTTCTGTTGTTTCTATATTTCCTTCCATTTTCTCTGTTCATTCATATTAGAATTCCTATTATATGATGTAATGACTCCCAAATCTAGCCTCCATGTTGCTTTTCCATTATTTTCTTTCTACTACATTCTCAAAACCCCTGAACTTTTTTCTAAGCTAGCTAATTTGATCTTTACTCCATCTACTGAATTTTTATCTAAAAAGGTCATATTTTAATATCAAAATAAACTTACTTTCTTTTCCATAGCAATCTTTTCTCTCTTTTTTGGTGGATAGAGTATTTTCCCAAATATCTCTGAAGATTTGAAGTTAACTCTATATTCTAAATTAAACTGTCTCTTCTGCTATCTCATTATTCAATCAGTTAGATTTGGTGCCTCTTTCAGACTGATTTTCCTCAAAAGCATGATTCTTCTAGGTTGTCAATTAATACCTATAGATGAAGGTCAAGACTAAAGTTACATTCTGATAGCTGGATTCTATTTCCTCAGCTCAAGTGAGAATCCCTGTTTGTCTAGCAATGAACCTAAATTATGACCACGTTTAGAGCTCTAGAGTCTAGAAGAATGAGGCCAAGGGAGAGAAAAGAACCATGTAAACAGCAGCAATGAACCTAAATTATGACCACGTTTAAAGCTCTAGAGTCTAGAAGAATGAGGCCAAGGGAGAGAAAAGAACCATGTAAACAGCCAGGCTTTCCTTTAATGATAGACAAGCATCCCATCTTCCAAGTACTGGAGGTCCAATAATCCTCAGGTTAGCTACAAGCTACCTAAAGCACTACCCCTTTCTCCCCACAGTACCCGCTTTGGAATTTCCTATGGACAATTTGTACATCAGAGAGCTGAATATCTGGCATTATATCAGGAGGAAAACCACGAGAAGATATCTATACTGATAGGTAAATGACTTAGCTTTTCATACCTTTAATTATTCAGCTGTGCCCACCGCTTGCTCTTTCTCCTAGGACATCCCTGTTTCTGAGATTAGGGATAATGCAGAATGAAATTTCTGGATGGTCCTTCCAACTTTTTGAATAAGGCTACAGGTTCACTAAGCTCTTTAGGGTTTTGCCATTAATTGATTCCCAACTGCTTTATTCAACCAGAAATTCGTCATATTCTGGTTTGCAAGTGGCATACCTCTCAGGTGTTTTTTTGTTTCTCTGGATTTTTCTACTTCTTCCTCAATGATTTTGAAAGGGAAAAAAAAAAGTAAATATGTGTATTCTCTAGTCTATCTTGAATTTGAAGTCATTATGAATTTGCATGTGTCAAATAAAACGACATGGAAATAAATAAAAACAAAAAAAATCTGAAACAGAAATTTTAAAAAATCAATAGTAGTGACAAGTTACAACTCTTACCAACACTTGACAGATCAAATACTCAAAAACTAAGGAAAGAGGGGTGCCTGATTGGCTCAGTCAGTTAAGCATAATCTGCTTGGGATTCTCTCTCCCCCTCTCCCTCTCACCCTGCTCTCATGCGAGTGCTCTCTCTAAAATAAATAAAATCTTAAAAAAAAAATTAAGGGAAGAGATGTATATAATTAACAATATTAATCTAATAGCTTTATTTTAAATTCCATTCCTGAAGAATATTATATTTTGTTTTCAAACAACCTTGCCCACCCTCCATGACAAGAATATGATATAATGCTTGCTGCTGTAAATGTCAGAGCCCTGTCCTTCCCTGACCTGTCCTACTTGGAACTTCTGTACACTTGCTCAAAATTTCAATGGCAAGTTTTTGTTACAGATTAGTTTTTTCCATAGAACCATTCTGAGCCAATCAGTAACTTCACAGTCTTGTTTAAAGTCTAAGAGTTTGAACTTACAAAATCTATTAAAATTTGGCCCTAAAATGACAAGTCTTCTTAATGCCTTATTTTTCCAAAGCCCTTATTCATGCTCAGACTAAGAATTGCCAAAGTACCCTCTGAACCTAGTTGCACTGATGTGCTCTCAATACCAAGCACTAGAGTTTTTAAATGCCTTGGCCTTTAAAACTGTAGCTTGATATTGGGAAATCCATATCCTTTCTAACTAGTTTTCCATATGTAAAGCAGTACAGCCTCCTTAATGCAATACTGCTATTTAATTCACTCAATAATTTATCAATTCATGTTCATTACACAACAATCTACCACGGGGCGGTGGAAGGATGGACAAAAAGGGGAAGGGAAGTAAAAGGTACAAACTTTTAGTTATAAATTAAGACACAGGGATAAAATGTACAGAATAGAGAATTCAGTTAATAATATGTAAAAACTTTGTACAGTGACAGATAGTAGCTAAATTTATCATGGTGCTTACTTCATAAGGTATATAAATGTTGAGTCACTACATTTTAATATACTGAATATATTGTACCACATATACTAAATATACTGTAATACATAATACACTGAAACTAATATTGTATGTCAACTATACTTCAATTAATAAAATAATGTATAAAAACTCATCTCCTTGGATCACTCTTCTTTTGTCCTGAAAAATATTTTTAAAATAGGTTATTAGTCTTTGCTGAGATTTTGAACAGAAATCCTATTCACATATCTCCTCTAATAAAGTATTCCGCCTTTAGTTGCAGGTGTACTGGAGTGGAATATGTCAAACACTTGATGTGATAAAATGATAAAGACAGTTTTCTGACATAATATGAACTGGAGATTATTTTAAACTACACTGTACATGGAACAGTTAATTTAAATAAAACTGTGGGTGGAGAGGCATTTTATTTTATTTTTTTTTTATTTTTTTTTATTTTTTAAAGATTTTATTTATTTATTTGACAGAGACAGCCAGCGAGAGAGGGAACACAAGCAGGGGGAGTGGGAAGAGGAAGAAGCAGGCTCCTAGCAGAGGAGCCTGATGTGGGGCTATCCCATAACGCCGGGATCACGCCCTGAGCCGAAGGCAGACGCTTAACCGCTGTGCCACCCAGGCGCCCCTGGAGAGGCATTTTAAAAGGTCAATCTCTGTCAAATACAGTACATGATAAAGAAAAGCTGGTATTATCAGAAACTGTTTCCTCCCCTTTTCCTTTTTCCTGTACTTGCCATCTTTCCCAAAACTGGGCATTTAATTCATCTCTGAAATGATTATTCCCATAGTTCTTAATTGACTAAGTGCTTTTCTTATCGAATTCCTTCTTAATGAGTAATGTCTCCTTATATTTGAAAATCTTTCTGATAATGTATTAGAACTTGGGTATTTTTTTTTTTAAGATTAAAGCATTCTTGTTTTCATGTTACTTCATTTAAACTAGTAAGTGCCCTCTTAGTTTTCTAGTAACTGGTTATAAAATCATATATTACAGCTTTAGAGATTTTAAACTATTAAATATTCTTAAACTATGAAACTTCTTAAAATTACTGTCTTGCCATATCACCAACACAATAACTTAACTAATACTGACCCTACTTTTTCCCTCACCTACATGACCACATGCTTTTTATTATGGCTTTTTCTAAATACACTACCTTGGGTCTGCAAGGTTCTGTAAACTCAGTGCTGACACTAACACTGTTCTCTGTATGTGTTAAACACTGGCAAAAATATAACACCAGGCTTTTCAACAACTATAACAAAAAAATTTTTTTAAAGATTTTATTTATTTGGCAAAGAGAGAGTACAAGCGGGGGAGGGGGGGCCATGGCAGGCAGAGGGGGGGCCATGGCAGGCAGAGGGAGAGGGAGAAGCAGGCTCCCTCAGCGGGGAGCCCAATGTGGGGCTCCATTCCAGGACCCTGGGATCATGACCTGAGCCAAAGGCAGCTGCTTAACCAACTAAGCCACCCAGGCGCCCCTGTAACAAAATTTGTAAATTCATAGTTGCAGAATTATAAAATGTTTTTATATTGATCTTTTGCTAATGCAATTACTAGTATGTTTTGTATATAACTTGTTAACTTCTTTAATAATTAAAAAAAGAAAAAAAAAAGAGACCAGGCTAGACACCACAGGGACTGGTTAGCAATACACCTGCTTTTTCCTTTTTTTTTTTTTTTTTTAAATAAACTGTGTTGAGGGAACACCTGCTTCTTACATGACTAACAATGGTGTGCTCCATTGAGTAGCAGCCCCAGGTTAAGTATCAGCAGGATTAATTCCATGATCATTCTCTGGGGCAAAGTCAGGGAGCCAGCCAATTTATACCCCACCAAAAGAATCCAAACCTGGCTCTTTTCAGGAGTTTGGGGAGATAATAAACTACTACTAGATAATAGTCTTAAGTGGGGTGGGGGGCAGGGACTGAGAGAAAGCACAAACTTAATATGCAATGATAAACATGAAGAAAAAAATTAAAAATCTTATAAGAAAATAGTCTATAATTCTATGCTAGCACATTGAGGGGAAACATGTTACCGTTATTAACTCAATAAAGGAAAACCCAATCACCATGAAATTGGGGGACAAATTTTTTTTAAATAAAGGAGAAAGTTGTCTCTTATCCTTTCAAAAAGCTCTAGGTTTTTCCCAAAGCTATCTGAACTATGCCAGAACAGAGGAGAAAAGCTTTCCCTTTCTTCTACAAAAATTTGCCAATTAAAAAAAAACTAACAAAAATAATGTAATCTAACCACAAACTTTATTACGAATCCCAAGTGAAGTGTTTGCAAATGTGATCCATTATGTAAAAAATATGTACACACCAAACACAAACAGAGACCTTGACAAACTATGATTATTCTGGAATTCAAGGATGGAGCCAAAACCTTGAATTAAGGTCCAAATTAACAGGTCAAAAAAGGAAAATCCTAATATTCTCAATAGATGCCAAAAAGCTGAAATTCAACATCTATTTCTGTTGTTGTTATTTTGTTTTTGGTAGTATTCGCTCCAAGTTTGGGCAGGGATATAATTTAACAATGAGTTAGGATGTCTCCTTTTTCTTTCCCATTTCCCAGACGCTGAGAACATCTACCTTTTATTTAAAACAAACTGCTCAGAGTGCCTGGGTGGCTCAGTCGGTTAGGTGTCTGCCTTCAGCACAGATCCTGATCTCTGGGTCCTGGGATCACCTGGGACGGGAGGATCCCTGCTCGGCGGGGAGTCTGCTACTCCTTCTCCCTCTGCACCCCCCCCCCCGCTCCTGCTCTCTCGCAGAATATCTTTTTTTTTTTAAGATTTTATTTATTTATTTGACAGAGAGAGAAACAGCGAGAGAGGGAACATACAAGCAGGGGTAGTGGGAGAGGGAGAAGCAGGCTCCCCGCTGAGCAGGCGGGGAGCCCGCTGCAGGGCTTGATCCTAAGACCCTGGGATCATGACCTGAGCCGAAGGCAGACACTTAACGACTGAGCCACCCAAGCGCCCCTTGCAGAATAACTCTTATTTTTTTTTACTTAACTACTCAGTACATTGTAATACACACACACACACACACACACATATATATTTTTAAAGGTTTTAAGTAAACTCTGCACCCAACATGGTGCTCGAACTCACAATCCCAAGATCAAGAGTCACATGCTGTATCTATTGAGCCAGCCAGGTGGCCCAGAAAGGTATTTTCTTAACAGTTAAAAAATACAACAGGAATGGAGTGCCTGGGTGGCTCAGTCAGTTAAGCATCTCCCTTCGGCTCAGGTCATAATCTCAGGGTCCTGGGATCAAACCCGGGGAAGAGAGCCCCATGGCGCCCCACCTCGGGCTCCAGGTTCTGCGCTCAGCAAGGAGTCGGCTTGTCCCTCTGCCCCTCCCCCAGCTCATGCTCACTTGTGCACGCGCCTGTGAGCCTGTGCGCATTCTCTCTCTCTCAAGCGCGTGCGAATAAAATCTTTTTTAAAAAATACAATAAGAATGAAATACAAATATGCTAAAACATCGATAATCCTTGGAAAGAATATGCTAAGTGAAAGAAGCCAGGCACAAAAGACCAGGTATTAAATGTCAAGAATACACAAATACATACAGACAGAAAGTAGATTAGTGGTTGTGAGGGGCAGGAGCTGGTGACAATGATTGCTAATGGTCACAGGGCTTCTTTTGGGGGTGATAAAATGTCCGAAAATTAGTGGTGATGGTTGCACAATTCTGAATTTACTAAAAACCACTGAACTATACATTTTTAAAGGGTAAATTCTGTAAATATTTAATAAATTATAAAAAACGCACGAGTATATGCAAATCTTAAACTAGTGCATATCACAACATGTTTTTAGATAGGAGAATGATGTATCAACTTATAACAAAAAGACATGGATTAAATTAAGGTAAAAAAATTAAAAGTATTCCTTCTAAAGTCAGTTAAGACAAGGACACCCTGAGATGCCTGGGTGGCTCAGCTGGTTAAGCAACTGACTCTTAATTTTGGCTCAGGTCATGATCCCAGGGTCATGAGTCTGAGTCCAGTACAGAGCTCTGCACTGGCGCCGAGCCTGCTTAAGAGTCTCTCCCTCTTCCCCTCTCTCTCTGTCCCTCCCCCCAACTTGCTCTCACACTCTTCCTAAAAAAAAAAAAAGAAAAAGACAAGGACACCCATTAACACTATTATTAAGATTACACGAGAATTTATAGCCCATGCAATTAGGTTAAGATAATAAAACCCAAAATACAATTATTTGAAAGAAATTATACTTGTTTATGTATGATCTAACTATGAAATCCAAAGGAATCAACTGAAAAACTACCATCAGTATGATTTTATAAAGTGTACTGGTACAAAATTAATACACTTGAAGACAAAAGCTTCCTTATGTAACACATTAAAATCCCACTGATAAAAATACGTGAAAACTCTGTGATTAAAAAACACAAATAAATCAATCTTGCTCTTCAAACCCACAACTATATTGTCAATCTTTGACAAAGCGGGGAAGAATATGCAATGGGAAAAAGATAGTCTGCCCAACAAATGGTGTTGGGAAAACTGGACAGTTACATGCAAAAGAATGAAACTGGACCATTTTCTACCACCACACACAAAAACAAATTCAAAATCAATGAAAGACCTAAACGTGAGACATGAAACCATTAAAATCCTAGAAGAAAACACAGGCAGTTAACTTCTTCGACATAGGCAACAGCAACTTCTTTCTAGATAGGTCTCCTGAGGCAAGGGAAACAAAAGCAAAAATAAACTGTTGGAACATGATCAAAATAAAAAGCTCCTGCACAGCAAAGGAAACAATCAACAAAGCTAAAAGGCAACCTATAGAATGGGAGAAGATATTTGCAAATAACATATTTGATAAAGGGTTAGTATCTAAAATATATAAAGAACTTATACACCTCAACACCCAAAATAATCCAATTAAAAAATGGACAGAAAACACGAAGAGATACTTTTCCAAAGAAAACATATAGATGGCCTATAGACACATGAAAAGACTCTCAACATCACTGATCATCAGGGAAAATACAAATCAAAACTACAATGAGATATCACCTCACATCTGTCAGAATGGCTAAAATGAACAACACAAGAAACAACAGGTGTTGATGAGGATGTGGATAAAGGCGAACCCTCTTGGCACTGCTGGTGGGACTACAAACTGGTATAGCCATGGTAGAAAACAGTATGAAGGTTCCCCCAAAAGTTAAAAATAGAACTACCCTATGATCTGGCAATTGCACTACCAGGTATTTACCCAAATACAAAAATACTAATTGAAAGGGATACATGCATTCCAATGTTTACAGCATTATCTACAATAGCCAAATTATGGAAACAGCCCAAGTGTCCAATAACTGATGAATGGATAAAGATGTGGTCTATATACACGATGGAATATTACTCAGCCATAAAAAAGAATGACATCTTGTCATTTGCAATGACATGGATGGAGCTAGAGTATTACCCTAAGCAAAATATGTCAGTCAGAGAAAGACAAATACCATAATTTCACTCATATGTGAGATTTAAGAAATAAAACAAATCAGCAAAGGGGAAAAAGAGAGGCAAAGAAAGAGACTTTTTTTTTTTTTGGTCAGAGAGAGAGTAAGCACAAGTAGGGGGAGCAGCAGACAGAGGGAGAGGGAGAAGCAGGCTCCCCGCTGAGCAGGGAGGATGTGGGGCTCGATCCCAGGACCCTGAGATCATGACTGGAGCAGAAGGCAGATGCTTAACGGCTGAGTCACCCAGGTGCCCAAGAAACAGACTTAAAAAAAAAAAAGATTTATGTATGTATTTATTTATTCAGAGAGAGAGAACACGCCCAAGTGATCATGAGTGTTGGGGGGAGGGCTGGTACAGAGGGAGAGGGAAAGAGAATCCCAAGCAGATTCCCTGCTGAGTGTGGAGCCTGATGCAGGTCTCAATCTCACAACCCTAAAATCATAACCTGAGCCAAAACCAAGAGTCGGACACCCAACCAACTCAGCCACCCAGGTGCCCCAAGAAACAGACTCTTAACTGTAGAGAAAAAACTGATGGTTACCAGAGGGGAGGTGGATGGGGGGATGGGTTAAATAAATGTTGGGGAGCAAGGAGTAGAGCACTGGGTGTTGTATGGAAGGGCTGAATCACTTTATTGTACACGTGAAAGTAATATTACACTGTATGTTAACTGCAATTTAAATAAAAACTTTAAAAAAAATCTTATTCTTCAATATTTTGAATTAACAGTATCAATTTTCCCTTAACCTCTACATTCAATCGAAATCCCAATACACTTGTGTTGTAAATCAGCTGACCTTATATATGTAGGTCCTCTTTCAGACTGTTCTATTCCACTGATCAATCTGGCTTTGTGCCCACTGTTTTAATCACTGTAACTTTATAATAAGCTTTGATATATAGCAGCGTAAGTCTTCCAACTTTTTCTTCAAGATTGTATTCTAGGCCCTTCGCATTTCCATAGAAGTTTGAGAATTGGTCTATTAAAGAAAAAAAAAAAAGTCCTGTTGGGGTTTTGTCTGGCATTGCACTGAATCTCTACATATCACAACTGACCTGTTTGTAATATTGATACTTCTGATCCATGGACGTTGTATCTCTCCCCACTAATTTAGTAGTTCTTCCACTTCTCAGTAAAGCTTTTACTAAAGGTCTTAGTATGTTTTTATTTAAATCCCGGTTAACACATAGTGCAGTATTAGTTTCAGGTACACAATACAGTGATTCAACACTTCCATACAATACCGGGTGCTCATCACAACAAGTGCACTTCTTAATCCCCATCACCTGTTTAGCCCATCCCCCCACCCACCCTCCACTCTGGTAACCATTAGTTTATTCTCTATAGTTAAGACCCTGTTTCTTGGTTTGCCTCTCTCTTCTTCCCCCTCTGCTCCTTTGTTTTGTTTCTTAAATTCTACATATGAGTGAAATCGTATGGTGTTTGTCTTTCTCTGACTTATTTCACTTAGCTTAATACTCTCTAGCTCCATCCACGTCACTGCAAATGGCAAGATGTCATTCTTTTTTATGGTTGAGTAATAGGTACTGGCTTTTTTTTTTTTAATATTTTATTTATTTATTTGACAGAGATAGAGACAGCCAGCGAGAGAGGGAACACAAGCAGGGGGGAGTGGGAGAGGAAGAAGCAGGCTCATTGCAGAGGAGCCTGATGTGGGGCTCGATCCCATAACGCCGGGATCACGCCCTGAGCCGAAGGCAGACGCGCTTAACCGCTGTGCCACCCAGGCGCCCCTAGGTATTGGCTTTTAAATCTGATTTTCAAATTGTTTATTGTTAGTATAGAGAAATACAATTAATTTTTGCATATCAATCAATGCTAACCACCTATAATGGCAATAATCTTAGAAATAAATGTCACAGAGACAACAGAAAAAAAAATTCCATAGATTTAAAAAACAGTTCTAAATAATTCAATGGGCAATAGGAAAATTATAAAAATCATAATACACTTTATTTTTTTTAAATATTTTATTTATTTGACAGAGACAGACAGCCAGCGAGAGAGAGAACACAAGCAGGGGGAGTGGGAGAGGAAGAAGTAGGCTCCTAGCAGAGGAGCCTGACATGGGGCTCGATCCCGTAACGCTGGGATCACGCCCTGAGCCGAAGGCAGACGCTTAATGACTGTGCCACCCAGGCACCCCAAAAATCATAATATATTTAGAACTAAATAATAAAAATGAATTCATGTCAAAATCACAGCACCTAATTGTAGTTCAGAGAAAATTTATAGTTTTAAAGGTATATTAACAGCAGAGATTAAATATTAATGAGCTAAACCTTCAACTTAAATTTTTTAAATATCAGAATAAATGCAAATAAAGTAGAAAGAAAGAAATATTAATCATATCAGTAGGAATAGAAAGGATCAATAAGAGAACTATTTAGAAAGCCTTAATAATATAGGCAAGTTACTGGTAGTACTGGTCAGAAAAAAAAAGAAATTAATGAAATTAATATTTTAAAGTCATTATAGAAGCCTATATTTTATACCAGTATATTTGAAAATTTTTATTCTTCTAAAATATTGTTCGTTTTGTATAAATAACAAAAAAAAATCCAAGAAAAGCTAAAAAGACTTATCATCATGAAACTATTACTATATCAAAAACCAAATCACAAAAAACACCAGTTTCACAGATGAATTCTGACTTTCAAGAAACGGAGCATCTCCATTAAATACAACTTGTTTCAAAATATAACTCATCTTATGAAGTTAACATAAGCTTAATATCAAAACAAAGACTACACCAAAAAGGAAAAGTACTTGGCAACAACAAAGGGATGCAAATATCCCGGGCATCTGCAGTTTAAAATAGAAAATCTAGGGATGCCTTGGTAGCTCAGTTGGTTAAGGGTCTGACTCTTGAGCTCAGCTCAGGTCTTGATCTCAGGGTCGTGAGTTCAAGCCCCATGTTGGGCTCCACACTGGGCATGGACCCTACATTAAAAAAAAAAAATCTATTAATGCAGTTCATCACACCAACAGATGCAGCAAAAGCGCACACACACACACACACACAAATCAACCTTCAAGACGAAAACTCTAAAATAAGTAGAAAATAAACTAATATCTATCCCCTTCAAAACAAAAAAACCCCACTACAGCATGATATTTAATGATAAAATATTAGAAGCCCTCCATCAAAGTACCTAGAGAAGGATGCCTGATACCAATGCTTCCATTCAACACTGCTAAATGCATTAGTCAATGCAGTTACAAAAAAATAATTAAAAAGAAACAGGAGGCAAAATCTAATGGAAAAGAAGAAATAAAACATTAATTATTCACACTCTACTACTTAGAAAATGCAAAAGAATTATAAACTACTACTTGCACGTTTCATTCAATCTAAAGATACTACCAACTCTAAGATGCACCCTTGTATTACATACAACTAAGAAAAAACACTGCCAATTAAACCAATGCCACACTTTTTTATCTAGAATTTTCATTTTAGATTGAGGCCATTCTTTTAGACTTACACATATTTTATCATAACTTGCGCATATATAGAAAGAAAAATAAAAGCAAAAACAAATTGGTATGATTTTCCTAAAACTTCACATTCAGGGTCCTACCACGGATCGCCTTTGTACTCAAAGCTATTCAATCTTTCTTAACAATATTGTCCTCTGCCAACAGGAGTATCGGTGACACTTAAAATTCTCATTATCTATGGGATTTTCTTTCCAATCGGACAACCACTTCACAATTTCTTCTGCCTTCAGTTGTAGTGTTTGGCATGAAATAACAACACAACAATGCACATGCTCATTTAAGTGATGACAAAATGAAGAGTGCTGACCAAGTGTGTGAATGTGTATGCAATGAGAACTACATCATGACTGCTGTCTGAACGACAGTGATTATAAGGTGACCTACAGAAAACCTATTTTGGTTTTATAAATTCTAAAATATGGGGGGGAAGTGCATCTCAGTATCTATGAAATACAGTATGAGCAAAGATCAGCAAAGTTACATGATGAATACACCTAAGTCCGTAGTATTCCCTATACATTAGCAATAACTAAATAAAAATAATAACTAGTAACAAAATCCTACTCACAACAAAACTTGCATAGTATCTAGCAAAAAAATCTAAGAAAAGTTGTGCAAGAGCTTTATTGAAAGCAACAGGGCATGCTCAGATTCAAATCCCAGCTCCTCTACTTAGCAAGTATCTATACATGTCTGTATATTTATTCTATACATTTGATGCAAATACAGTAAAAATCCAACAGTTTTTCATAGACATTGACAAACTGATCCCAAAACAGAAAGAAAATAGCTTTAAAAGTTTTGAAGAAAAAGAACGTATTATAAAGCAAAAAAAAAAAAAAAAGACTGGGTTATAAGGCTATCATTATTAAATCAGAGTGGTACAGATATAGACAAACAGACCAATGAAATCAGAAGAGAGAAACTAGAAACAGATGTGTATATATGAGAATACAATAAACCTCAGGAGTTTCATTATAAATCAGTGGGGAGAAAGGATGAATTACTCAATGAAACCGTATTAAAAAAAATAAGATCCCTACATCACACAATAGAGAAAAAATTCCAGATGAATTAATGACCTAAATATGAAAAAGTACAGTATCAGCATGACCTTGGGGTAAGGGAAGAACTTCTTGCAGATACAAAAAAACATAAGCCATCAGTGGAAAAAAAAATGGAGAAAAATGGCTATCTTCACATTAAGAAGTCCTACACAAACAAGCTAAAAGATAAGCCACAGACTAGGAAATGGTATTTTCAGTATGTATAATTACAAATCATTAATATTCAGAATATAAAAAAAGAATATCCATCAACCAATGAGAAAAAGGAAACAACCCAATAGAAAAATGGACCTAAAGATAAAAACAAGCAAGTCAGAGAAAAATTCAAATGGTCAATAAATACGTGGGGGGAAAAAAGCTCAACCTCAATAATAATCTAAGAAATGCAAAGTGAAAACAGCAATGAGATACAATTTATACTCAACAGATTGGAAAAAATCGCAAAAGCTAATCTTTTGGCAGTAGTCTCCAGAAATAGAGGCTCATACGCAGCTGGTGGGAGTGTCAAACGGAACACGATTTGATGGTCAGCAAGTCCCATCAAAGTTGACAAGTGCACATTCTTGAATTTAGCAATTCTACAACCATAATCTCAAGAGAGAAGAACCCCATGTAAGGATGTTCACAGCAGCATTGTTTGAAACTGCACAAAACTACAAACATTATGGCCCCTCCATAAGAATAAATAAACCACACTATATTTATACATTGAAATACGAGTATAATGAACTAGATCAATAGTTTTCAAATTTCTTGGTCTCAGGACCCTCTTACATTCTTAAAAATTGAGGACCCCGAAGAGTTTTTCTTTATGTGAGTTCTAGCCATAGATATTTATATTAAGAAATCAAATCTGAGACACTTAAAAATATTAATTCATTAAAAACAAGCCAACTGTACATAAACACTTATTTTAAAATAATTATTTTTCAAAAGAAAAAAATAAGTGAAAAGAGTAGTAGTATTTTACATTTCTGCAAATCTCTTTGTAAAGACAGGTTTAATAGAGGACAGCTGGATTCCCATAAACGCTTCTGTGTCCAACCTATTATGACATCATGTATCATGTAGCCTCTGTACAGCACTCATGCAGTGCACACAAGAATGCAGCCAGAAGAATCTCATGGCTCCCTGGGAATTCCTAGAGCACGATCTGAGAACTCCTGAACTAGATCCACATACAAAATGGATAAACCTCAAAAACACAACGTTAAGTGAAAAAAATACATGAGAAGACACACACAGTATGATACCATTTATGTAAAGTTAAAACACAAAAACCAATACCTGATAATGGTTTTGGTACATATATATTAGGACAATTGTTACTTCTTACAAAGAAAAGACAGGAATGGGATGGGGGCATTCTTTAAATGGATCTGTGAGATTTTCTTTCTTTAAACAAACAAAAAAAAGTTATGAAGCAAATATGTAATAAACTATTAAGTTCTGCTAAATCTGGGTGATACTTGCTTTTCAGGAATTCTGAAATATTTCACAACTCAAAATTTTTAAATATATTTTTAAAAATCCTATACCTACTTCTCATTGAGTTTTCCTTAAAGTATGTCTCCTCTGAATAAAATATAGTTATGAGATACCTGGATTTTTTTTTAACATTTATTTATTTAGGGGCACCTAGGTGGCTCAATAGGTTGAGCATCTGCCTTCAGCTCAGGTCATGATCTGGGGATCCTGAGATCAGCCCCACATCGGGCTCCCTGCTCAGTGGGGAACCTGCTTCTCCCTCTCCCTCTGCCGCTCCCCCCACTCGTGCTTTCTCTCTCGCAAATAAAGAAATTAAAATACTTTCTTAAAAAAGACTTATTTATTTTAGAGAGAGAACACACCCTAGCAGGAGGGGCAGAGGGAGAGGGAGAGAGAATCTCAAGCAGACTCCACACTGAGCACGGAGCCCAGTGCAGGGATCAATTCCAGGACCATGAGACCATGACCCAAGCCAAAACCAAGAGTCAGACACTTAACTGATTACGCCACCCAGGCGCTCCAAGATACCTGGGTTTTTATTTAAAAAGTTGTTTGGAAAAATAATTTGACAGGAATAAGAATAGATTGGCCATATTAACCCCAAAAAGTTAAGCAGTGGGGGCGGGGGTTACCCAGCTCATGTAGTGTGCCTTAATATGCATACTCCTTGGTCAAAGGACTAGATGCTTTAATATCTGAAAACTAATCAACTACAAAAAGAGTTTTCTATAACCAATAACGGAGATCATTATTTTTAGAGATAATGACCATATACCAGGTACTGCTCAAGGATAATAAAGGAGAACTTGTCTCTACATTCAGAGTTCAGAAAAGGTGACAAAAATATAAACACACAGTAATAATAGGTTAAATGCTAAATTAAAGTTGCCCACACGGATATGAGAAAAAGAATGAGCCTGGAAAAACAATAGTGCCAGTAACAAAAAGAAAGTGAGACAGCAAGACTTGTTTGAGGGGCTCTGAATTAAAAAACAAATAAGAAAAAAGACTCTCTATAAATAATATTGGAAACCTACAATATACCAGATAAATTTGGTTTCAGCCATGTTGACACAGTAACACACCTGGGTAGGGATGGCCAGTAGGCAACTGGAAATGCTAGATGAGAAACTAGAAAAGAGGGTGGGCATGGTAAAGGGACATTAAAACCAAGGGAGAAGATTCAAGAAAAAGGATAGAGGATTGTCCTTGAAGGAAATCCCAAGACAGAAGACAGAGAAGGCACAGAATGTTTCCGAAACAAAGAACACTTTTATTCAATACACCCAATGACATGTTGTGAAAGTTTCCCAATTTCAGAAATAGTGGATTCAGGAATAAGCGCAACGAAAAGAAATAAAAGTACTGGTGAGGGGAATGGGAAGACAAGTGAGGTTTTTGTAAGATGAGCAAACCTAGGAATGTTTCTAAGGAAAGGTAAAGGCCCCAGCAGAGAGGGCAATGATGCATGCAGCAGAAACACTGAAAGAACCCCTTCCCAGACGGGTGGAGCGGACAGGCAGAGCGGTTGTGGGCCTGAAGGAGGCCAATTCTTCCTGCAGCAAAGAACGGGAGGAAAGCCTAGGTAGAGACAGAGGAAGAGTATGCAGTGGAAAGGAAGGAAACGCAAATGCTTAGATCAGATTGTTGTCTCTTTCTGGTTTAAGTAAGAGATTAGGTAATCTCTGTGAGGCTGAGGGGTTTCAAGGACAGGTGGAGGAGTTTGAGAGTAAAAAAAAATAGTCTGTAATTGCCAGTGTACACAAACACAAATAACACAAGCAAGGTCATCAATGACAACTACCAGTCCGGATGGGGTTAGAAAGGAAGCATTTACAAAGAGCAATGTGCGGGGAAAAATTTTTTTTAATGCACTGTGGGCACGTTTTTTAAAAAAGGAAACTTGAACCTATCTGAAATATACACATAAATTAAAAACTAACACCTCATCTATCCAAAATAGTTGGGTAATAAGGTGTTACATCAGTTTTCCAGATCATCAATGTCTACCCTTTCAGGCAAAAACATTTTTTTTTTAAAGATTTTTTTTTTTTTAATTTGACAGAGACAGAGACAGCCAGCGAGAGAGGGAACACAAGCAGGGGGAGTGGGAGAGGAAGAAGCAGGCCCACAGCAGAAGAGCCTGATGTGGGGCTCGACCCCAGAACGCCGGGATCACGCCCTGAGCCGAAGGCAGACGCCTAACCGCTGTGCCACCCAGGCGCCCCTCAGGCAAAAACATTTTATACCTAATGGTTTCCAATAGAAATCCTTCTAAAATACACATTATCTGTTTTCTTAACTATAAAACTTGAGTCTCAATCTTAACCATTTACTCTTGCTGTACCAGAACACCTAACGCCGCTGTAGTGTGTGTGCAGCTAGCCAATTCTCTTTTTTAGAGCTTTTGTGTCTTTCCCAGCTGTCAAGATATAAAGCAACTGGTTCTTCTAAGTTTATGTTTATCCTTACCACCTCAACAACCACAGCCCACTTGCTTAGCAACTTGTTTCTAGTCAGCCTCCCACAATGCAGTGTTTCTCCAACTTTTCTAAACCATGGCCCCTTATGATAAACAGAATCTTCAGTTCCCTTCCATCCTCTCATGGAGCATCAGTGCTCTGACCTCTGGCAGTCCAGGAAAATGGAAAAACCGAAACAACTTTCTAGTAAATACTTACACTACCTATAGATTTAGATCATAAAATTCTAGGAAACACATTCCCCACAAGTCCATCTAGGACAAGTATTAATCAAAACATGAAAACGTTTGGCTTAGCAAACAGCCTTAGTCCTCTCTCAAACAAAAGGGTAGTTACTATCACCAGAGGGAAGAACAGGGATTGCAAAAGGCCATCTGAAGGCTGCTGCGTTTTTAGTAACCTTTCTTCTAATCTAACTTTTCAAACCGACTTCTGAAAAAAATCACCATGAGAATACTTACAGGTTCATTTCTCATCTTCATAAGTAACCCAGAGCACTAGTGCTGCAATTTTCAACCACGGTAAAAGAAAAGTTAGAAACCTCTACCTCTTTGTTTACTACAGAAATTATAACTGAGAACTAAACGTTATTTGGAGTGAGAAGTTAGGACAGAAAAGAGCAGCTCTCTAGTACAAACGGATCATTGAAAAAGTAGCAAAACTGGCTTAACTTCCGGACAGTTTTGATAATCATTCAGGTAGTGAAAACACTGATCCGTTTGCTACTCTCATTATTTCTGAACTCTGAAACTTTTCCTAGTCCAATGGAACTGTTAAGTAAATATAAAGCCCAGCTCAGGTGTATCGTCCTCCTTCTACACGAGGGCTTCCCTGGCCAGCCCAATGGTAAAAGCCCTTCTACCAGGCAAGCAAGCTCTTCCACCTTTTCTAGCCAAGATTCCCACCACCCTCCTACTTTCGCCATCGTCTCCTGCCAAACTACAGATACTTGCTGGTTTGTTTTTAATTTTGTGTGTGTGTTTTTTCCCCCAAATACTTGGTATTTTGTGAAGAAGCTTCACCCTTGAAATGCCCTTTCCCCAACCCCCACCTCTCCTTAACAAAGTCCTACCCATCCTTAAGTAACCTCAAAATGTCACCTACTTCAGAAACCCTTTCCTCATGCTCCAAATAGAAACTCTGCCTTCCTCTGCAACCCCAATAATTGGCTGTACCTTTCCCGCAGCACTTGAGTGCAATTCACCACGTCTCCTCCGCCTCTGAACAACGAACTTCTTGCAGCCACCGTCTGCGTTACAAGAACATTTCTAATCTTTCTTATCAGCCAGCACAGTGCGCATCGCTAACACTGGGTTCCAAGTTTACAGGGGAGTTGTGCAGTATGCAATCAAAAGTCCTTTAAGGGACGGAATGCCACCTAAGAATTTTTCAAATCAAATAAAAAAACTAAAAAACAGGGCAAGCAGATGAATAATAAACACTGCATCACTAAGAAAATAAAAAACTTTCGGCCCTTCTTACTCCTCAAAAAAAGTTAATACCAAGAGATCACTAATAGCTTAAATGGACCTTTTCAAGAAAGTTGTTTTCAAATAAATGAATTGAAAAGACTCCTTAAAAATTTTATTCCTCGTTTTCGTGTTGTGCAAGTTACACTTTCCCCCGTTGGATAAAAGAGTGATGAGAACTTCTTTCCTATCGAATTTCATTTTTATTTCTTTATTCAGGTACTAGAGAAAGCAATGAGTGTTGGAAAACCGCACTGAGGGCACCATAATAGCCACGTACGACGTTGACTAAAAATAAAATGTCGTGGGGTTCCATTTACCGTAGTGAGCCCAGATGCCTGGGCTGCCACCCGTCCCGACAGCCCTCGGGCTGCTACAGGAGCGGGAGAAAGGCGCGGGGCCAGGGACGCTGAGGGACGAGATGGCCGCCTGCGGCAGCTCAGTTAAAATGCAGCGGAAGCAGCAGCCAGTCACGGGGCTGCGGGAGGCAGGGCAGCAAGGTGGCGCTGCCGCCGAGCGCCGAGAGCCTGAGCGCCCATCATGGCGGCAAGGGCAATGGCAGCTGTGGGGAGCGAGCACGCCCCCTCCGCGCGCACACGCTGCCGTGCCGGGCCTCGGGGGCCCGTCACCGGAGCCGCCGCCGCCGCCGCCGCCCGCTCTCCGACCCCCCCTCACGGGCTGTAGCGGAATTTTCTCTTCAGACGCCGCCTTCAAGATGGCGGCTCCCCCTCCCGACAACCCCCTCAATCGTCCCCTGCAGCAGGCGCCGAGCCGCCGCCATCTTGTCCCCCGTCCCTCCCCCCCCGCCGATATTTACATAGCGAAAATCGGCCCGGCCGGCCTGCGGCCTTCACCTCACGCCTGCAGCCTTCGCCTCCTTGCCAGGCCTCGCCCCCGCGCGGTGCCCTGGGCAGGCCGCGGCGCCGACCCGACGCCCCTCCGCCGCCTCCCGGGCCACCGGGCGACCCTCCCCCAACCCCTGCCCGTTCACGGAGCGCGCCTCCGCCGCCGTTCGGGGCACCCGGGCTCCTCCCCGGGCCTAACTGCGGCCTCCTCGGGGCCTGCTCGGCGCCACGCGCCGCACCGCCCGGCCTAGCGCGGAAGGGCGCCTCGCGGGCCGCCGACCAGGCCGGGACCAGGCCGCTGCGCGCGTGCTAGGCCCCACGGCCACGGCGGCGCCCGGAACTCACCGGACGGGCGTGCGGGCGGTCGGCGACGGTGGCGGGTGCTGCAGGCCGGCCTTTCTCTGGAGCACTGGGCCGGGCTCCGGCTGGNCTGCCGCTGCCGGCCTCGGCCGTAAAGCCCGCGCGGGTCCGCGGTCTGCCGACCCCGTGGAGAGGAGGGCGGCCCGCACCCGACCCGGCCTGGCCGCCCCTCGCCATCTCCCGTGGGCCTCGGCCGCCCCCCGGGCCCTCCCCGGAGACCTACCGCCTCTCCGCGCCCGTCTTGGCCGAGGCGCCTGCTCGAGTTGTTTGCAGGCCCTCAGACCCCCGCCCGCAGTAAATGTGTTTTCTTCGTCCCTGTGGCTGGAGAAGATAAATTTAGCAATCCCCGCCGTCCCCTGCCTTGGCTTAAGAAAAAAAAAAAAATCTTTGAAATAAAATGAAAATAGGCTTGCCAGTCTAAATGGGTGTGTGGGCACGAGGAGGGGGAGAAGGGTTATCCTACAGCTACTACCAAACCGTTTAATTTTTTTTTTTTTTAACAAGCATTCAGTCAGAGGACCTAACTGATTTTATTAGTTTGCAGGATACAAAGATGAGGTAAAGGGTTACCTTTTCAAACTGGTTTCGCACATTGCAATGAACAAGAATTTTTAATGTGTATTTTCTATATGTCTGTATTTCAGAGTTTGGGAGCCTATGAAATTTGTCTTGCGTAATTGTTTCATAAATAATGAGTTTTTCAGTCTTTAATATAGAGAGGGAGCAGAATTGAGTATGGATGTTTTTTACAAACTACTCAAACAAACCTTTTAAAGTTTAAAAAGACTTAGAAAAATATGTATTTGATAAACAAGCATTTATCAACTCCAAAAATGTGTATTTGCGTTTCCATTAAATTTTTATGCTCTTTCCATCTTGAACTTGGAACCCAAACTATGTTTACAAGTCAAGTTACTAGTTAAACGTTAAGCAATGTAATCCTTACATTAATCCAGAATCTGACATGTTTTATTTCTTCAATTCACTAAATGTTGAAGAGGTTTTTAAACAGTAAAGAACACAAAGGTTATAAAGCAAATAGCATACCGGCGTGAAGTCTCTTCAAATATAGAGGCCATGTATTTAGGTTCCTGTCATAACTTTTTAAAACTCCCAGAATGCAAGTTGTCCATTCCCTCAGACATTTTATAGTTATAAAATGCTTTCAAGGAGGAAAAACAAAGGTATAATAAGAAATCTCTGAGGACGTACTGGATGGTAATTTTCCTCTCTGGGCTTTACCTTTGGTTTTTTGCAAGAGATTAAATTTCCTTTCAAAAATGATGAATGACAACATGCCTTCACCATTTCTAGAAAATTGCACTAGGTTGTGATACAGACTGTTTTCACAGAAAGGTAAATAAAACTAATATTTGTTCAAGTAAAATATGGGAAACAGCTTGTGTGTGCACACTAATATAATTTCAAAAAAATGATAACCAATTTAAGTACTTTCCAAGGCCCTCCATTTAATGCTATGGTATGTCAAGAATGGGGTCTCATCACCATGTAGCTATAAGCAGCATGAATACAAAAACCTAATGTCAGCATTCTTGTTATTTCTGTAATTACCATCAAACACGTCTAAGTACACCAGTATAAAGCACTTCAGAAAAGAGTATCAAGGTTTATAAATGAAAGAGATGTTTCCTCAATTTAAAAGTCCAGAAGTAGTTTAAGTCTTCAAACTTTCCAGGGGCCCTTCGCCATTACTTTTCATACATAAGAGACTATTAACTTTGTTGGGAAACAAGGAAACAATGCCCTAGTTCTATTAATTATATTAGATAAAACTTTATTGCAGTGCAACAAATATTCTATAAATGATTATACAGATGAGCTCAACTATAAGTTGTCAAAAAAGGGAAAGTAATTTGTACTTTAAATCCATTTATGGAAGGCCATAAACAACAGTGTATGATAAACATTTTACTAGAAGTATACTCAATATAAAATACTCATGATAAATAAAGGAACAAAGAAAGTATAAGCAGCAGAGATCAGAAATTGTTCAGTGTTATAATAACATACAAAACATAGTTTTTGAAAATATTCACAGTACGACCTGGAGGACACCTAAGATCAATGAAAGCATTTGGTAACCAAGCGCTGAGTGATTAAGAACCTGACACCTTACACTTGAAGGACACCTCTTGCATTGATACTTTTGTTCACTGTTTTGGTATTTGGGACCTATAGAATTCTGGGCATAGAGAGTAAAAAGATGTGGTGCTTGCCCTTGGGGGAACTGCAAATAAGGAGGCTGTGTGTGGCAGAATAAAAACATTCTTAAGTGCTTTCATTTTCTCAAGCACACAATAAAAGGAAATTTTATTTAGGTACATGGAGAGCAGAATATTTCAAAGTCATATGCTATGAATACAGAATAGATGGTTTCAATGCAGTCAAATGGATTTTGGTTATGTGCTAAAATTTATTTGTTCCTTCAGAGCTCTTAATGTATATCAGATAGTTAAAAGCATCTACTCCAGGTTTTGACAGTGTTTTAATAACTTAACTAAAATCCCTGACATGTTTATAGGTCCTTGAGCCAGAAATAATACAAGGCCTTTCAATCACTTTTCCAAAGATTAGTCCGTAAAGAAGCTATTTAAAAAAAAAGAAAAGAAAGAAGAAGAAGAAGAAGAAAAGCAGCTTTTGATTTTCATTCTACATCACTGACTGATGGAAATCCAAATGGGAAACAGTAAATTACTGCCTTAGAAAATAGAGACCTTCCTGAATAAAGTTGTAGTAATTCATTATTTTATATCCCAAAGGTTGAAAAATACTCACTTTCCCCTAGAAAGGCCCTAGTTTTATTGAACTAAGCATGCCCTATAAAAATGAACCATTTATCTGATACTTGATACTTAAGTTATACTTATCTTAACATGAGCAAGTTGCATCATGTTGGAATTCAGCTGGCTATAATTAATGTCAAGTAAGAATTTTTAATCTGAGCCTTTAAGCTGCACACCCTCCCCAAGGGAAATAATTTTAAAATAAACAGTGACTGACAATTAGGTGATTTTCAAACAGTATTTTTTCACACAAGTCATTAGTTGAATAAGACATTGTTTAGTTCCTGAAAGTCACCAACAGCCAAATTCTCATGGATTATAAATCACAGAACACAGCAAACAAATTAGCTCCACTAAAAAGGTGAAAATCGAAATGTGAGGCCTAGAAACAATGACCTGTCAGGTGCCCAGCCGGGGCCTCTATATACAATTTTCCACTAAAGGAACCAGGGTTTCTGGAAGAAATGACTGATTCTTGGGCTGGAGCAGAAAAGTACATAGTGAACCAGGAATATCTCCTCATAACAGAAAGCAAGAAAAGAAACTGTCAAAGCTTACTAGGGGTGTGTCAAAAGGTCTCAGGGGCCAGTCTAAAGAGGCTCTAGTTGGCTGAAGATGAAAAAATTTGAATGTCAAAAGAATAAATGCTGTGGAATGAAACACATCAAGTATGTTTGTAAGTTTATAATGAGACTTTTAAAAATGATCAATTGCACAGCTTTGTGAATAGAGACTAGTGAATTGCACAATTTAAAAGAGTGAATTTTATAGCACGTGTATTATACTTTGAATTTTAAAAAATGATCACTTTTGCCGAATGGTAGAGAACCAACTCATTGTTTTGAAAACTATTAAAGGGAAAGATGAAGCGCTGATCCTGTAGGAAATGTTCCTCAGGCTAAACAAATAGCTGATGAAGGGAATTTTCTTTTAATAATTCTACAAATACATGAAGAAGACTTGATGGAATTAGAATAGAACCATTTTGCAATCCCAAGTGAATTTAATGGATCTAGGCAATGATCAGCAATGGCTGCTAACCAGAGCATCAACTAGACATAGGCTTCATGACAAAACTACACAGAGCCATCAACTAAAAAAATCAAGCCTCAACCTGATCAACTCTTCAGCTCTAACCGCCAATTTACAGGAAACACAGGGAACAGAGAAACATATCAATGAAACCACAGGAATGCAATCAACAAAACTCAGATGGTGGGAAACACTATAGGACTTGCTTTCTTCAACAAATAAACTATAGTAAAAAATTTGAGGGGAAACCAATAGATAAGAAAAGACTTAAAAGATTATTAATCAAATGCACTGTATGAACCTTATTTCAATCTTGATTCAAACAAACAAGTGTAAAAAAATGAGAGAAATGTGAACACTGGATTGTCAGCATGAACTGGATATATACTGATATAAACAATTTATTGTTAATTTGGTTTAGGTGTAATGATGATGTGATTATATCTTAAAAAGAGTCCTTATCTTTTAGAGATATATTATCAAAATACTTACAGATAAAATGATATGCTACTGATGTAAGAACTATACTCTGAAAACTATAAGACACTGATAAAAGAAACTGAAGATGACACAAATGGAAAGATATATTGTACTTATGGATTGAAAGAATTAATATTGTTAAAATGCTGCTACTACCCAAAGCAATCTACAGATTCAATGCACGCTCTATCAAAATACCAATAGCATTTTTCACAGAACAAGAATAAATAATCCTAAAATTTGTATGGAACCACAAAAGATCCAGAGGAGCCGAACCAGTTCTGAGAAAGAACAAAGCTGGAGGTATCATAATCCCCAATTTCAAACTGTACTATAAAGCTATAATAATCAAAATAGTATGGTACTGGCACCAAAAAAAGACACATAGATCAATGGAATAGGATAGGGAGCCCAGAAATAAACCCATGCTTATATGGTCAATTAATCTAAGACAAAGGAGGCAAGCATATAAAATGGGGAAAAGACAATCTCTTTAATAAACGGTGTTGGGAAAACTGGACAGCTACATGTGAAAGAATGAAACTGGACCACTTTTTTATGCCATACACAAAAATAAACTCAAAATGGACCAAAGACCTAAATGTAAGACCTAAAACAATAAACTCTTAAAAGAAAATATAGGCAATAATCTCTTCGACATCAGCCTTAGCAACATATTTTTAGATATATCTCCTGAGGCAAGGGAAACAAAATAAAAAATAAACTATTGGGACTACAACAAAGTAAAAAGATTTTGCACAGTACAGGGAACCTTCGACAAAACAAAAAGGCGTCCAAATGAATGGAAGAAGATATTTGTAAATTATATATCTCATAAAGGGTTAATATCCAAAATATATTAAGAACCTATATAACTCAACACCAAAAAAACAATCTGATTAAAAAATGGACAGAGGACCTGAACATTTTTTCAAAGAAGACATATAGATAGCCAACAGCCACATGAAAAGATGCTCCACATCACTAATCATCAGGGAAATGCAAATCCAAACCACAGTGAGATACCTTGTACCTGTCAGAATGGCTAGTATCAAAAAGACAAGAAACAACAAATGTTGGCAAGGACGTGGAGAAAACGGAACCCTTTTGTGCCCTGTTGGTGGGAATGTGAATTAGTGCAACCACTGTGACAAACAGTATGGAGGTTTCTCAAATATTAAAAATAGAAATGCCATATGATCCAGTAATACCACTTCTGGGTATTTACCTAAATGGAGACAAAAACACTAATTTGAAAAGATATATGCACCTCTATATTTATTGCAGCATTATTTATTTATTTATTTAACATTTTACTTAAGTAAGCTCTACACCCAATATGGGACTCGAACTCATGATCCCGAGATCACGAGTCACATGCTCTGCTGACTGAGCCAGCCAGGCACCCCTGCAGCATTATTTATAATAGTCAAGATATGGAAGCAACCTAAGTGTCCATTGATCAAAGTATAAAAAAGATGCAGGATATATACATCATATATATATATACATTTTATATACATTATATATAGTGGAATATTACTCAGCCATAAAAAAGAATTAGATCTTGCCATTGCAGCAACATGGATGGGACCTAGAGGGTATTGTGTTAAGCGAAATAAGTCAGACAAAGAAAAATAAATACCACGTGATTTCACTTATATGTAGAATGAACAAACAAAAAACAGAAAGAGACTCATAAATAACAGAGAACAAACTGGTAGTTGCCAGAGAGGAAGTGGGTGGGGGCATGTGCATAATAGGTGAAGGGGATTAATAGGTATAACTTCCAGTTATAAAATACATAAGTCACAGAGATGAAAAGTACAACACAGTGGATATAGTCAATAATACTGTAATAACATGGTAAGGTGACAGGTGGTGACTACACTTATTGTGATGAGCATTTCATAATGTATAGAATTGTTGAATCACTATGTTGTACATCTAAAACTAATGTAATACTGTATGTCAACAATACTTCAATAAAGAGAATGATATGCTATCAGAGATGGCCTTCAAAACAATAAGGGAGGTTGAGTGATGTATGCTGTTTGAGGGTGAAGTGGGTGGGGGATATAAATGAACCATAATTGGCCATGAAAGGACAAATGTTGACTCTGGATGATGGGCACATTGGGGTTTGATGCATTATTCTCATTGTGTATATATTAGAAATTTTCCATAGCAAGTTTAAAAAACAAACAAAAATAAACATACAAAGAAAAAATTACCTTCACATTTCACAGAATCTTTGGAATGGGGCAAGCATTACAAACATTCAATTGCTTTCCTTCTCATTTTTCTGAGGACGTTATATAACAGCACTTATTTTCAAAAGAATTAGCAAAATTAAAAAATGAAATAAATAAAACTAGACCACTTATGATTAAAAAAACAGCAATGGTTTTCAAATTTGCAAGGGAATATCTTGCTAAAGATGCAGATTGCTGACACTCACTTCCTAGAAATTCTAATTTTTAGTAGGCATGGGACAAAGATAAGGAATCTGCAGTTTAACCAAGAGCTCAGGTGATAAATAGACAACTGGGCCACACACCAATATACTTTAAGAAACATTAGTACATCCCAGTAAATGCCTCTTTGCCCACATTTAAAAGAGTTTCTCTTGGAGTATAAAGAAGTAAAACTGCTGGATATGGCACATTTTCAATATTACTCTCCAAAACGACTATACTAATATATATTCCTTCCAGCAGAAGAAGAGAATTCCCAAATCCCCATTTCTTGGCTAACTCTTGATGTGCTCATACTTTTTAATTTTTGCCAAGAACATAACTACCTTACAGAGTGATCTTTCAGTTAGCAACATTTGCTAAAGCAGCTCTTAAAAAATCTGCCACGTTTTGAACAAAGACTCCTTTTTAATGACATAATGACTTTTCACCCCAAAATACATTAAATAAATACGCCAAAAGAAGTGATAATTCAACATTATAGTTTAAAGCAAAAATATTCTCACCAATTACAGAACGTAAGAATTCCTCATCAGAGAATCTCATATGGAACAAATCTGAATTGTGCTCTATGTTTACATGAACCACAAATGTTTTTTGCTTGTTTTTGCACACATACATAAAGCAAATACAAACAAACACCCCAAACTGAGAACAAAACAGGAAGGAGCAGATGGCAGACATGTGGAAAATTTCGTAATTCTTGAAAAGGTGAAGGAAGCCAAGGACACAGCAGGAATCTGACCGAGTGAAATTAAGGTTTCAGTGTGAACTGTGCATGTAAGACGCAGGTGGCCTGCACCGAGTCCCCACTTTACGGTAAGGGACACTACGTTGAGGGAAATTTCACATGAAAATGAAGTCAGAAGTCGAGTCAGAGCAGGACATGATGTGGTCGGGTGGGGAGTCTGGGCCGGTCTTCGCTGTGAAGAATGACCCCGTGAGTAGCCAGAACGGACGGATTCGGGATAAAAGGGTTACAGAGCCGTAAGCTGTGCTCTGGAGCAGAGCTTCTGGATCTCAGGGTGCACACAAACCCCCCGGAGGTGCTGTGAATACGCTCTTCTGCCGCAACGGGGCCCCCGCGGCCCGAGACTCTGCATTTCCAGCAAGCTCGAGGGCCCGGCTTCCGCGCTGCGCCCCGGGAGTTGCCGGGATCCGTGGGCAGCACGGCGGCTCCTCCCGCTGACTTTGCTCCCAGCCGGTGGCGGAGAAGCCACGCACCGCACGCACCGCACGCACGCGGCTGCCCGCGCAGCTGCTAGAAGGACGGCGGGACCGGGAAGGGGCAGGAACCCGTTCTCCAGTGCAGCCAGCGGCCGGCGGCCCAGAGTCCTTCCCTGGGCCTCACGTGGCCCGGGAGGGTTGGGGGAAGAGCAGGGGGTCATCGCTGTGGCGACGAATACCGGCACCCGCGTCCCCGCCCCCGGGGCCTCAACGTTCACAGGTGGAGCAGCGAGACGGCAGACGCGCGGAGCGGACGACCGACACCGACACCGAGACACACAGGTACTGGCTGTTCCTGGCCAAGACATGCGGTCGTGAGAGGTCTTCTGGAAAAAGGTTTTCGTAAGCTTAGGAACATCTCTATCTGCGGACTGCAAGAACTCCCCTCACCTTGGGGGAAACCACCTGCCTACACACCGACAAAAACCCCTGCAGTCATTAAAACAGGAGCAAACCCTTCCTTTATTGAGGGCTCCCCTCGTGTTCCGCACGCTGCTCGGTGCTTTACACGAATTCTCTCACCTGAACCTCACGGCGTTGCGAGAAAGCCGTGGTGCCCGCCTTCAGGTTGACTGGATTCAGGAACCGCATCGATTTGGCCAGGACCCCTTTGCTCTCCAGCCGCCTCAGCTCTCTTCCATCCCATGCTGTGGCAGACAGGCTCCTTCTACACGGGCGCACGCAGCTCCGGGCTCACGTCATCGCGGCCCAGTCCCCCTGGAAGAAAGAGAGAGTCACTTTTCTGGGGTAGTGGCCCCTAGCCTTCTTGTCCTCTCCTCCGTATATGGAAGCTCTGCCCTTGAGCAAGCTGGAGCAGGAGTGGGCGGGTCCCGGTACTACGCTGCAGGCGCAGAACTTCTGCCCCACAGTGGAGGCTGAATGGGGCCTCCAATCCTCTGCCTTCAACCTGCCTGGATATAGCTTCTGCAACAGAGTTGGGGTGATGAGAGATGCTGAGGCCTGCCCTTCCTGGAGTGAAACCATAGCCCTGGACTGGGAGCTGGGAGGAAATGGAATCCCATCTCTTGGGCTGCAACTTAAAAAAGTAGAGATTGCATCAGACTGAGCTCGGAAGTGGGAAGCAGTGTGTGGCTCACAGACTCCCATTTAAGTAATAAGTTCATTGCTTTTACTAAGGTTTGCTAGGTTTTCTTGGATAAATGTTTCTCTATTTGCTGTATGTTCTTAGGACAATCCCAGAGACTTTAAATGGTTGGGTTTTTAAAATAATTTTCGCCAGTTAAATGGTTGTTTCAGTGGGGAAAGTGTCTACCGACCTCATCATCCCACCATTTTGGAAGTCCATACTTCAATCAGGTTTCTTTTTTTTAAAGGTGAAAAATATGGGGCGCCTGGGTGGCGCAGTAGATAGGCGTCTGCCTTTGGCTCGGGGCATGATCCCGGCGTTCTGGGATCGAGCCCCACATCAGGCTTCTCCGCTAGGAGCCTGCTTCTTCCTCTCCCACTCCCCCTGCCTGTGTTCCCTCTCTCGCTGGCTCTCTCTGTCGAATAAATAAATAAAATCTTAAAAAAAAATAAAATAAAGGTGAAAAATAAGTTTGTTTGATAGTATTATAAACTCATGATTCAAACATATTCCATGTGTTTCAATCCACTGCAATTATTCTTATTGATGCTCAAATTATCCCAACTGTGGCTAGGGGAAACTTCTTTAGGTTGGCTCCTAAATCCTTTCAACATGATCCTAACAGTTGTTGACAGCTTTCCTGCTGTTAAAATACTGTGTACATTCTACTTGCTTCAGCAGTACAAATACTGAAATTGGAATGATACAGAGATTAGCATGGTCCCTGTGCAAGGATGACACAGATGCGTGAAGTGTTCCATATTTTTAAATACCATATGATTTCACTCATATGTAAAACTTAAGAAACGAAACAAATAGACAAGCTAAAAAAAGAGACAAGCCAAAAAACAGCCTTTTAACTATAGAGAACACACTGATGGTTACTAGAGGGGAGGTGGGCAGGGAGAGATGGGTAAAATAGGTGAAGGGAATTAAGAGTACACTTATCTTGATGAGTAGCCAGTAATGTACAGAATTGTTGAATTACTATATTGTATACCTGAAACTAATATAACACTGTGTTAACTATACTGCAATTAAAATAATAAATAAATGCATACATACATACATACTGTGTACATTACCCACAGAATGCTTTTGAAAACCTGAAAGGTCACGCTTACCAGTACCAAAAGGAGTATATATGGCTTCTAAAGAAATGAAGAAGATAAAAGCAAATACTCAAAAGGGAAAAACAGATTAAAAAATCATAAAACAAAATAAAAAATAAGGAAACATTAAAGATAGAATAAAAAGGGACGCTTGGATGGCACAGTTAAGCATCCAACTCTTGGTTTTGGCTCAGGTTGTGATCTCAGAGTCGTGAGATTGAGCCCCAACTTGGGCTTTGCACTCAGCATGGAGTCTGCTTGAGATTCTCTCTGCCCCTCCTGCTCTTGCTCTTTCTCTCAAATAAATAATTCTTAAAAAAAAAAAGAGCATAAAAATATGACATGAATAATAAAAAATGTATTAGTCATCATGATAAATATATTGGAATCTACTCCCCTATTAAAAATTAAGATTCAAAAAGAAAACAATTAAGATTCACAGGGGCACCTGGCTGGCTGAGTTGGTAGAGCATGCGACTCTTGATCTCAGGGTTGTAAGTTCAAGCCCCACATGGGGTGTAGAGATTACTTAAAAATAAAATCTTAGACTAACATGACATAGTAAAAAAATTAATATAAAAAATAAATAAAAAAAAATAAAAGGGCCAAATAGAAAAATAAATAAATAAAATAAAATCTTAAAAAAAGATATAAATAAATAAAAATTAGGATTCACAAATTGGATTAAGAATTCTATTTTATGTAATTTAAATGAAAAAAAAGACTAATGTAAAGGAAGGGGAAATATATAAAAGAAATGCAAATGAAGAGAAATCAAAGATGCAAATACTTACAATAGTACAATTTGACATTTTAAAAAATGACATTGGAATTTATAAAGCCAAAATATGAAGGATAGAATATCACCTAATAATATGATTAATAAGTCTTGTTTCATAGCTTCCTGGAAAGAAACATGTATTGAATACTAGATAATATACTGTTTTTTCCTAGTGTCATGTAGCATTTACAAAAACTGAATATATAACTGTACTAACAGTGGCATGTAAGCAGGGTTCAAATGCTAAAGAAGACTCACAAGACCCAAAATGACATGGCTTACAAATGTACACTTTATTATAGGGAAAGGACATGGTATAGCAACAGCACAAAAGTCAGAATATATACCACAGTATATGATTCATAGCAGGAGAGGTCAGGTGCAAGCTCCTATTGTCCTCTTCTGGTCCTAGTGATGTCTACACTCATATCTTCCCAACCCCAGAATCAGCCATTTCTTTAAGGAGCCTTGGTTCCATTTATTGGAGAATGATATTTAGGAACAAAGATCTGGGTGCTAGGTGTGCTCATTGCTGCTGGGGTAGCACTGCTTCTAGACCATTTCAGAAGCCAGAGCCAGAAAATATATCTAAGTATACTACCCTAGGTTAATGTACATATCTATATTTCTGTATATATCTACCAACTAGATTACATTTATGTACAGTTCTTTTTAGCCTTATAATATCTAGTCAAAACACCATTTTTTCCTTTTTTTAAATTGAAGTATAATTGACATACAACATTTTGTTAGTTACAGGTGTACAACAAAATGATCACCCCAATAAGTCCAGTTAACATCTGCCACCATACACACATTTCTTATAATGAGAACTTTAAAACTTCCTCTCTTAGCAACACTAAAATACGCAATATAGTATTATTAACTATAGTCACCATGCTGTACATTACATGCCCATAACTTATTTATTTTATAACTGGAAGTTTGCACCTTTTAAAAAAATATTTTATTTATTTGAAAGAGAGAGTGAGAGAGCACAAGTGGGGGATGGCAAAGGGAGAGGGAGAAGCAGGCTCCCCGCTGATCAGGGAGCCCGATGTGAGCCCGATACCAGGACCCCAAGATCATGACCGAGCCAAAGGCAGATGCTTAACTGACTGAGCCACCCAAGCACCCCGAAGTTTGCGGCTTTTGACTCTCTTCACCCATTTTGCCCACACCTCACCCCTCTCCTCCAGCAACCACCAATCTATTCTCTGTGTCCATGCACTTAAAAACAGCTTTTCAAAGTTATTAAACATTCCCCTCTACCCTCTTTAGCGAAGTTACGCCATACAGTTTTAATACAATTAGATTCTTTTGTCACTCCCTGCATTCCCTCCCAGGATCACTGACAATCAGATAGATTTTTTAAAATTTGCAAACAGTAAAGTTCATTATTGGTGGTGTAATATTCTATGTGTTTTTGACAACTGCAACGTCATATATATCCACCCCACCCTTGTACAGCCCATTATATACTCAACCCTTCCCTCTCCCACAGTCCCTGGCAACCTACTGCTCTGCTTTCCATCCTGTGGGAGACTGAATAATGACCTGAAAAAATATGCAAGTCTTAATCCCTCCAACCTGTGAATGTTACATCACATAGCCAAAGGGACTTTGCAGATGTGATTAAGAATTTCGTGATGGGGAGATTATCCTGGATTATCCAGGTTAGTCCTAAGTGGAATCACAAAGGTCCTTAAAGGACAGCAGCAAGACAGTCAAAGGACGTAGTAGGATACACGAGGATGGAAGCAAGAGGTTGGAGTGATGTGAGGAAGGAGTCACAAGCTAAGTCATACAAGCAGCCTCCAGAAGCCAGAAAAGTCATGGCAATGAATCCTCCCCGTAGAGCCTCCAGAAGGAACCAGGCCTACAATACCTTGACTTTAGCCTAGTGAAACCGATTTTTTACTTCTGGTCTCCAGAACTGTAAGAGAATAAATCTGTGTTGTTGTAAACCACCAAGTTCATGGTAATTTTTTACAGCAGCAATAGGAAACTGATACATCTCACTATAGTTCTGCCTTTTCCACAATGTCTTATGAATGGCACTATACAATACTTCTGGGTCTTAGAATCTGGCTTCCTTCACTTGGCAAAATGCATTTACAATTCATCCATGTTTATGTTATATATATTGTACCACTAAGAAAAAAGATTCATTCATGTCGAGTGAATCAGTAGATCTTTCCTTCTTATCAGTGACTAGTACTCCACTGTATGCATGCACCACTTTGTCATCCATTCACCTGTTGAAGGACATCTGGTAGTTTCTGATGAATAAAGCTGCTATAAACATTTGCATACAAGTCTGTGTGTGCATATAAATTTTCCATTAACTTAGCTATTAAAGAAAACTCATAGGTATTCATAGCTTTTAGGACATGGGGATGGCAATTTAAGTATCATTACCAGGGAAACACATTATTTAGTAATACAAACAAAAAGAATTACGGACTTTTTAAAGCCAAAGTTACGTTCACAGAACAAGCCAGAAGTTTTGAGTTCCAGATGTCTTACAAGACCCCTTTGTTAGTGATAACATTTTCAAGGACATATTAAGAAACCAGATAATCGTCTTATTCTGTTGCTGGGATTTCTTATAACGGCAGTTAGGACAGCTTGTGGTTTTCCAGACCAAATGCTGAAATTCCACTATTTAGAACTGAAAGAAATAAAGACAGATCTAGGAAGATTAAAACTTACTACGGAAAAGGGCAAAATAGAATTATAAACAATTGGAATATTAGCATGGAATATTATCCATCCTACAGTGTGAACAGCAAAAACTGACGATATCTGAATTTCTGATTTATTATATTGGCAATCCATTTACCTCTAATCCTTAGTACTGTTGCCATGAAACTTTTTCAAATAATTTCATGAAGTCATTAAAACTTACCTGTTTTTTTCCAACAGATGTGCAGTGACACCTCTGTCAGTGGAGTTTTGCCTGAACAAAACAAAAAATAAGTCATTCAAACATAAAGGTGGCAAAAATTTTCCCTAAGGGACCAAACTACAGAGGAACAATTCTGAGTTGTACCTCTCAATGCAAAATCAGGTACAAGTTACATACTATCGAAAAGGCTTATAAAACTAATTGCAAAGTGTCTAATAAATATGCATCGGGGTTTGAGATTTTTCTCCTACTTACAAACTAGCCTGTTTCCATTTCCTGGATGCCAGCAGCATGGTAAGCAGTATGAGCACCATCAGCATATTTGTGTGGGTTTCCCACTCCCCAAGTCCCACAGGGGCCATGCAGAGGGGCCCAGTGGACACACTGTGTCTATCATGTACTTTTGCATTGCAGCCAGGGAATACTGGCCTTGGGGGAATTCACATCTTTTTAGAGCAAGCCTCCTATTTGTTCAGGCAGCTCCCTACAAACAAAGCCCTGGGATAGGGCTCAGGTAAAGAGCGCTCTGGGTCTTGCGTTCCTGGCCCGTGAAAGAACAAGCACTATGGCTCTGGGCTGTGATGGACAGCATCTTCCAACAACAGCATGCCCAGAGAGAAAGCAGCTATCTATCCTTCCACGTGAAGCGGACAGTAAGAGGTCTTGCCCAACGTTTTGCTTCCAGGAATATTTTCCTTCACCACTATCTTTCAGGGGCTAGACGCATCCATTCTCAAGCTGGTGCCAGCAAACCATGTATAAACCAGGCCTGTGCTTTTTCTCTGTTAACCAGTCATAGAGAACTCTCTGGGAAGTCATAAATGTGGGTTAAGGGAGAAGTGAATCAGTACAAGCAAGTACCATGGGAGTTTATTTTTTTATTTATTTTTTGATATATATTTTTTTATTATGTTATGTTAGTCACCATACAGTACATGGGAGTTTAAAACATCGCTTCATGCACTTGTGCCTTCTGACAAGCTTGGACTCAATCATGTATATACAGCATTATCATTTTCTATTGGAATACTGTCGTCACGTCCAATTTTAATGTTTCCATGAATCAGACAACACTCACTTCCTGATGGTCATTTCAAGTGGCACACCTCACTCTCTTTTCACCTTCCAGATTTCCTGCGCATGCTTTCCATTGAGTGAACCTATCCAGAAGCTGGAGGGCAAAGAAATCTACTCTTACTGTCCTCTCCCGTGGCAGAGAGCAGGTAGAGAGGGTGGAGTGAATCTGGAAGGGCAAATGGAAGATATCTAGCACAGCCCATAAATGGCATTGATGTCACTGGCATCATTTTCTAAAACATTAAGCCATTCTTGGGAAAGTTCCAAACAAAACAACACACGCTCCTTTCAATTTACACAGTAGTTCCGTTCCTGGAAAATTCCAGGATATTAAAACCATGCAAAAAATACTTTGAGTTATGTTCATTTCAGCAGCAATATACTAAAATTGGAATTATACAGAGAAGATAAGCATGGCCCCTGCACTAGAATGACATGCAAATTTGTAAAAAGCATACCATATTTTTAAAAATAAATTTCAGAAAGAGAAAAAAGTACATTGAGTTTACACGGAAAATGAGGTCAGGTTTAGGTTCAGATAATTGCAAGTAAGTTTTTCATACACATGAATGCCTAGGGGGATGTTTGAAAATTACATAAGATGTAGGAAAATTCATCCTTGTAAGTAAGTCACACACATTGAAGGACATATGACATTCCTGGCTTCTGCCCAGCTAACTAATCCCCAGCCAGGGGGTTCCCGTCAATCATTGCAACAACCATAGTAGCCCCACGTGTTTTCAAAGCATACCCTTTGATGGTACTGCCTCTAGTGATACCCACTCCCCTAAGGTGAAACATTCATCCTTGCCGAATTTGAGTTTGATGTTTCATCCACTTAGCGTCTGGAGAACACTCAATGGAAGAAATTACTTCTCAGTTTATGGAGTCTTGTTCAATCCAACTTTACAAAAGTCTCTGACGCAGTTACCAAACACTTGCTGCCATTTCTGGCGATATATAATTGTGAATTTGAATTTTCTGATTTAGTATAAATACAAAGTAAGAAAATAACTGAATGTGAAGCTCAAACTTCACACGGAGCCAGATTAAAGTTTATAAATAACCACATTTCATGTCACCTGGTATTAAACTATAACATTTCTCTACTTTTAACTAATATATTTTAAGTAATACACCCATATTATGTAAAAATATAAAATATATAAACAAAAATAAAGAATAAAAACATCACATTCTATGGTAGAATAATGGCTCCCCTCAAAGATCTCCACGGCCCGATTTCCTGGAACCTGTGAATGTTACCTTACGTAGCAAAAGGGACTTTGCAGATGTGACTAAGTGGAGGATCTTGAAATGGGTAGATTATCCTGGATTATCCAAGTGGCCCCAATGTAATCACCAGGGTCCTTGGGAAAGGGAAGCAGGAAGGTAGAAGACAGAGAAAGTGATGTGACAAGAGCATATATTGGAATGATGCAACCAGAGTCAAGGAATGTAGGCAGCCTCAGCCTCAAGAAACTGGAAGACATAAGCAATGGATTATCTCCTAGAACTTCCAAAAGGAACCAACCCTGCAGACACCTTGATTTTAGTCCCATAAGCATCTTCCTATTTCTGACCTCCAAAACTGTAAGAGAATAAACTTGTGTTGTTTTAGGGCACTAAATTTGTGGTAATTTGTTACTACCACAATAGGAAACTCATAAACATTCCTGCCCTCCCCCCACTGAGAGATGCACCATTGTTAACACCTTGGTACCTGTACTTCCAGATCTTTTCCTATACCACGATATGTGTCTGTGCATGTGTGTGTACTTCTTACAAAAGTGAGTTACAGTTGGATCACATGCTATTTTATAACCTGCTTTTTTAAGTCTATAAACTCCATATGTCCATTTTATCAAATATCTAGACTACATTGAAAATTTCCCAAATCACACAAAAGTGCCCTTAACAGTTGTTTGGTCCATAACGGGATCTGTTTGAGGACCACAGATAGCATCTGATTATTAGGTCCCTTTGTTATGATGTTGACTATTGAAAAGAAGGTTCTACAGTTGCTTTGAAGAATGTGTCACCTTTTGGTTCATTTAGTTTCAACCTCTGGTGCTATTTAGTTTGTCCTTTTATCCCTATATTTGCTGTAACATTTTTACTAAACATTTTTGGCTAGAATTCTCTATACATGATGGGCATTCAGATTGAATCACATCAGAAAACACGTAATAGATAGTTAATCCATTAATGGTGTTAAGACTGGATTAAGGTGACCACTGCCTAATCACTCCATTTTACAGTTATATTTTTGCCCTGAAACTAGGAAATGATCATTGTTCTTTTTGCACTTTAAAAATATCCAGTTCCGGGGCAGTTGGCTGGTTCAGTCAGTAAAGCTTATGTCAGTGATCTGAGTTCAAGTCCTACGTTGGGTGTAGAGATTACCTAAAAATAAAATCTTTAAAAAAAATCCAGTTCCCATTAACCATTTTAACACCTGTAGATATGGTGCTATGATCATCATAATTATCATGGTAACTTCATTCAAGATTGTGATGTTTTTCAAAATCTATCATCTTTTCTACATTTACTAATTAGCATTCACTTATGAAGTAGAGCTTTCCTTCATTTGGGGAGATATTTGGTTACATGAAATACAAATTCTACTGGAAAGGCAAGATAAAATGCTTTAATTTTTTATCATTAATTACCAATTTTCATAGTAAGTAGTTGATTCAACAGCTTCCTCAAATGGTGAATTTTCAGAGTCCATCTGTTTGAATTCATTACCACCATTAGTCTTTATAATGCTCTAACTGTCATGACGATGGCTAGTGGAACATAACCCCGGTGATCTTTAAGAACTTTATTTATAGCACAACAAAATATCTCTGGCTTTCCTTGTATTTTCCCTGTTCCAGCCTTGGAATAAGCTATTTCTCTGAAAGGTCCAGTTGCACTTTAATGGGGAATGGTTTTCAGAGACCACAACCTGAGCACTAAGTGGTGTTCATCATTACTGGGGTGACATTGCTTTTAGGCCATTTCAGTGGACAGAGCTAGAAAAATATACCTATTGAGGTGGACAAACTCAGGGTGCTCCCCACGATCCCTGTATCCTGGTGCTCATGTTCCTGTGTGCTCCCCTCCTGAAAGTGGAAGAAATCATGACTTGTTTCAAGTCAGTAGTATATGGCAAAGACAACAGGCTAGCACATGATTACATATATACGATTATATATGTACGACTGACAGCAGTCTTAGAAGGAGAATACTTAGAAGGAGAATATCTCCCTTGCTAGCTCTAAAGAAGCTGGCTGCCAGGCTGTGAACCACTTTTGGAGCGAGCCACTTGACAAAGAACTGAGGGCAGCCTCTGGCTAACAGCCAGCAAGAAACTGAGACCCTCAGTCCAGCAGCCTGTAAGGAATGAAAAACTAATCAGAGCTTGGGAGCAGATGTGAGCACAGCCTTGACTGACATCTTGTTTGAACCTCTGTGAGTCCCTAAAGCAGAGCATTTAGCTAAGCCACACCCGACCCACAGAAGTGTGAAATAATAAATGTGTCCTGTGTTAAGCCTCTAACTTTGTGGTAATATTAGGTAGCAATAGATAACTAATATACTATTTAATCATGGGCTTATATGAATTTTTTAAATTCAGTTTTAACATTATAGTGTTTTTCTTAATTTCTTGGATTTTATCTTAATATTCTTACAAATAATGGGACTATTGGTCCTATCCCCTGGACAACTGCACACTAAATGGTGAACAAAAAACTGAAAATGAGGGATCTCTTCTTTCTATTTTTCCATTCTTCCTCTCTTTGAAGGCAAACATTTATTCATTCATCCTTTCTCATTTACAGCCTTGCTCATTTAAGTAAACTAAGTCTATGAAATCACTCTATAATAATTTTAGTCCTAAAATTCCTTTAAATTGTTATTGTGAAGTACAACATTTCCCTTTAATATAGTACTTCATGGTTTAAAACTAATTTTTTCATGTCAAAGTTTCTCTAATAAATTTTGGAACGGCATTCAATTAACAAAAGTTTAGGCAAAATTATCATACAAATTATTTGCTTTTCACTAACAATGCTTATATCCCCATACAAGGCACATCTATGCTTTTTAAACGTTTTTTGAAAAGAATACATAGTTTCATTCTTCATATTTTTAAGAAACATATGAAATACAAATTCAAAGTCCAAGCTCTGGCCAACCACTTATGGTGAATAAAGATGTCCCTAATTAAAACAACCACTTTCTTCTTTTAATATATAGTAACAAACATTAATTTAATTTTTAAAATTATACAAATAAATCTAGATTTCTATTATTTATGATAAAAAGTTAAATGTTTTCAAATGTCCACAGGAAGTAATGTTATTAATATTGATAAAAGAAAGAAAAATACTCAGATTCACTTTGAATACTTGTCTATTACTTTCAGGTTTAGCACAAGATGTTATAGAACAAATAATTCAACCTGACAAAAACCATTCCCCAAAAGCACTACTTCCAGTAACAATTTCTCTTCTGAATGAGACTTGACAATAAATATTATGATGTTTCTCCCAACCACCCTGCTCACGAGTCAATAAGTGTTACTATAATATATTTTATAGAAGATAGGAGGGCTGGCCTTACAGAAACTTGAAGAACAATGGGTAGGTTCTCTTGACTAAAAATATCATATCCACTAAAAAAGAAATTAAATTATTTAAGTCAAAGACTTTTCTGGCACAGCTTCACACATTCTTTAAAACTCTGTTCCATGTCATGAAACTCTTTTTTCTAGATTAGTAATGTATTGAAGAGGTTGAAGGAGTCTTGATAAACAGGTCTAGGTTTTATTTATTTCTCTGTCCTCAGGTCTAGTATAAAACCTGTCATATTAACTCACTTAATGTTAAATAAATGAATGAATAATTGGAGAAAGGAAGGAAGGGGTGTAAAGGATCCAATGAGAGGGTCTTAAGTGCCTTTAAGTTACTGTGAAATATATTTAAATGTTTTTAAATGAATAAAGAAATATTAAATAATGAAAAACTGAAGGAAGTTAACCAAAACCTTAGTGAAAGCTGCAGATTTCCATCAATCAATGAAAGAAATAGGTATTAATAGGAGGATCCCATAAAGATGGTAGAGTAGGAGGATTCTGAGCTCACCTCCTCCCACAGACACAACAAAGCTATAAATGCATATAATGCAACTCACTCTGAAAATGACCTGAAGGCTGGCAGAGCAGATCTTCCATAAAGACATAAAGACAAGACCACATCAAGAAGAGTAGGAGGGCCAGAGACACAGCTGAGAACCAGCCCTCTGACATGGTGATCCACAAGAGGGAGGGACATTACAGACACAGAAGTCATCTCTGAGGAGCAAGGGACCAAGCCCTACATTGGGCATGCCCAGCCCTGGGGACCTGCACTGGGAAGATGAGCCCCCATAATGTCTGACTTTGAAAGTCAGCAGGACTTAACTCTGTTAGAGTTAGAAGGCTATAGGAAACCAAGTCTCCACTCTTAAAGAGCCAGTACACTGTAACACTTGGTCAAGACCCAGCACAGATGCAGCAGTTTGAAAAGCACCTGGCTTATACATAAAGATATATTAACTAACTTTAGGGCATATTCTGGAGGGGAAAGGATCTTTAGGAACTTTCTCTGGAAATGGGAGTTTTGGGAGGCACTATTTATCTTACCCTCCTTCAGTGTAGCTAGCCAGATGCTGGGCGAGCCAGTTCTGACACTCTACACCTACCTTGCAAGCACCTATTGCCCAACCATGACATTCCCATGCAGACCTGCCATGACAGGTGCCTCACCAAGGCAACTCCTACCCTGCCATACCTGGTGGGCAGCCCCACCTGGGATTGGCATCCCCCCAAAGCAGCTACCACCCAACTACACCTGGCAGGGAGCCCCAGTGGTACTACACACCTCCAAGGTGACTCCCACCCTGGGAAATTGGGGGGCCAGTCTTGCCCACCAGCACAAACTTAGCAGTTGTAGCCTGGTTCTGGTAACCAGGGGAGAATGGACTATTGGGCCCATGGACACCTTCTAAATAAGGCCACTACCCTCAAGACTAGGAGATGTAGCTGACCTACTTAATACATAGAAACAAACACTAAGAGTCAGATAAAATGAGGAGACAGAAGAGTATGTTCCAAACAAAAGAACAAGACAAAAATCTCAGAAAAAGAACTAAACAAAATAGAAATAAGCAAACTACCAGATAAAGTGTTCAAAGTAATGGTCATAAAGATACTCACTGGACTTGACAGAAGAGTGAGAATTTCAAAAAAGAGATAGAAAATGTAAAATAGAACCAATCAAAGCTGAAGAATACAATAATAGAAATGAAAAACACACTAGAGGGACTCTACAGCAGATTACAGTGTGCAGAGGAACAAATCAGTGATCTGGAAGATAAGGTAACAGAAAGCATCCACGTTGAATAGCAAAAAGAAAAAGTAATTTTTAAAAATGATGATAGAGGCACCTGGGTGGCTCAGTCAGTTAAGCATCTGACTTCGGCTCAGGTCATGATCTCGGGGTCCTGGGATTGAGCCCCAAGTCGGGCTCTGCACTCAGATGGGAGTCTGCTTGTTCCTCTCCCTCTGCCTGTTCCCTCTCTTGTGCTCTCTCTCTGTCTCAAATAAATAAAATCTTTTTTAAAAATGATGATAGTTTAAGGGGTCTCTAAAACATAATCAAGTGTACTAACATTCACATTACAGAGGTTCCAGAAGAAGAGAGAGAACAAGGGGGGAAATTATTTGAAGAGATAATAGCTGAAAAATTCCCTAACACAGGAAAGGAAACAGACATCCAGGTCCAGGAAGCACAAAAAAGCCCCAAATAAGATGAACCCAAGGAGGTCCACACCAAGACACATAATTAATATATCAAAAATTAAAGATAATCTCAAAAGCAGCAAGAAAAAAGCAAATAGTTATGTACAAGAAAGACCCTATAGGGTTATCAGCTGATTTTTTCAGCAGAAACTCTGTAGGCCAAGAGGGAGGGGCATGATATATTCAAAGTCCTAAAAGGCAAAAAAATACAACGAGCAAGGTTATCATTCAGAATTGAAGGAGAGATAAAGAGTTTCCTAGATAAAAGTTAAAGGAGGGGCGCCTGGGTGGCACAGCGGTTAAGCATCTGCCTTCAGCTCAGGGTGTGATCCCGGCATTGTGGGATCGAGCCCCACATCAGGCTCCTCCGCTATGAGCCTTCTTCTTCCTCTCCCACTCCTCCTGCTTGTGTTCCCTCTCTTGCTGGCTGTCTCTCTCTCTGTCAAATAAATAAATAAAATCTTAAAAAAAAAACAGTTAAAGGAGTTCATCACCACTCAACTGGCCTTATGAGAAATGTTAAAGTAGAAAAGAAAAGGCCAGGGGCACCTGGGTGGCTCAGTCGATTAAGAGTCTGCCTTTGGCTCAGGTCATGATCTCGGGGTCCTGGGATCAAGCCCAGCATTTGGCTCCCTGCTCAATGTGGAGCCTGTTTCTATGTCTCCGTCTGCCACTCCCCTGCTTGTGGGCTCTTTCTCACTCTCTCTCTCTCAAATAAATAAATAAAATCTTTAAAAAATAAAAAGAAAAGAAAAGGCCATAACTAGAAGTGATAGACTAATGAAAGGACAAAATTTCACTGGTAAAAGCAAATATATAGTAAAGGTAGTAAATCAATCAGTTATAAAGCTAATATAAAGGTTAAAAGACAGAATAACTACAATCAATTCTATCTACAAAAATTAGTTAAGAGATAGACAAAATATAAAGATGTGAAGTATGACATCATATACCTAAAATGTGGATGGGGGAGTAAAAATTCCATGCTTTTAGAATGTGTTCAAACTTAAGCAGCCACCCACTTAATACAGACTGCTATATACATAGGATGTTATATATGAACCTCATAGAGCCACAAAGCAAAAATATAATACACAAAAACTAAAGAGAAAGGAATTCAAGCATAACACTAGAGAAAGTCACATAATCCTAAGGGAAGTGAACAAGAAAAGAATAGAGAAGAGCTACAAAACAACGAGAAAAGAAAAAACAAAAGTGCAGTAAGTACATTCCTATCAATAATTACTTTAAATGTAAGTGGACTAAATTCTACAATCAAAAGACAGAAGGTGACTGAATGGATAAAAACAACAATAACAGAGACTTTGGGAAGATGGCGGAGGAGTAGGGGACCCCTTTTTCAGCCGGTCCCCTGAGTCGAGCTGGATAGGTACCGGACCAGCCTGAACATCCACGGAATCAGCCTGAGACGCAGGAAGATACATCTGGATCTCTACAAATGAACATCTCCAGCGCTGAGTATTGAGGTACGAAGAGGGGAGCTGTGAAACCGCGCACAGATATCGGAAGATAAATGGAAGGGGGAGGGAGCCGCCGCGTTCGGGCGCCGAGAAGTGGTAGCCACTTGCACGGGGTTAGCAGCGGACTCACGGTTGGCACCCGCGAGAGAGCAGACTGAGACTGTGAGCCGGGGAGCGTGCACGACCAGACTTCTCACAGAACTCCGGTGTGCTCACTGGAACCACACCGAGACCGGGAACTCCGGGAGCGCGCGGGGGCGGTTGGCGGCAGGTGGTGTTAGAAACACAAAGGACAGAGACCTGGAAGTGAGGGCTGGGACGCTGGGCGTGGGGCGCGCATCCCGGGACACTACAGGGTTGAGCAGCACCAACAGTAACAGAGTTAAAGTGGCCAGAATGTCAGTGGAGAATGGGCCGCAATCCTGTTCTTTTTTGTTTGTTTGTTTTAAAGATTTTATTTATTTATTTGACAGAGATAGAGACGGCCAGAGAGAGGGAACACAAGCAGGGGGAGTGGGAGAGGAAGAAGCAGGCTCATAGCGGAGGAGCCTGATGTGGGGCTCGATCCCATAACGCTGGGATCATGCCCTGAGCCAAAGGCAGACTCTTAACCACTGTGCCACCCAGGCGCCCCACGCAATCCCTCTGTTCTGAGACAGACGCTGAGATTCGGCCGCTGCTGCTCTATCAGAAGAGGCACAGCAGACCGCCAGGGAAAGCCGCCAGAGAACAAAAGCCTGGAAATACCAGCTCACAGCGTGCCTATCCCCATCCCCCTCGCAGGGGACACAGAGACTCTACCCAAACAGGGCTGCCTGAGTATCAGCACGGCAGGCCCCTCCCCCAGAAGGCAGGCTGAAAAATCAAGAAGCCCACATCCTGGGGCGCCTGGATGGCGCAGTCATTAAACGCCTGTCTTCGGCTTAGGGCATGATCCCAGTGCACCGGAAAGGAGTCCCTCACCGGGCTCCTCTGCTGGGAGCCTGCTTCTTCATCTCCCACTCCCCTGCTTGTGTTCCCTCTCTTGCTGGTTGGTTCTCTGCCATATAAATAAATAAAATCTTTAAAGAAGAAGCCCACATCCCTAAGATCCCTGTAAAACAAGGGCGCACGGCCTGGGTCGCAGTCAATAATTTGGGCTCTGGACAATCCCGCAACCTCTCCTCATCAGAATGACGAGAAGGAGAAGTCCCCCCCAGCAAAGAAAAGACAATGAGTCTGTGGCCTCTGCCACAGAAATAATGGATATGGATGTAACCAAATTATCAGAAATGGAATTCAGAGCAACAATGGTCAAGATGATGAGTAAACTTGAAAAAAGCATTAACGAAAATGTTACTGAGAATATAGAATCCCTAAGGGCAGAAATGAGAGCGAATCTGACAGAAATTAAAAATTCTATGAGCCAAATGCAGTCAAAACTAGAGGCTCTGACGGCCAGGGTCACCGAGGCAGAGGAACGCGTTAGCGAATTGGAGGATGGGTTAGTAGAAGAAAAAACGAAAATAGAAGCTGGTCTTAAAAAAATCCACGCCCACGAATGTAGATTACGGGAGATTACTGACTCTATGAAACGATCCAATGTCAGAATCATCGGCATCCCTGAAGGGGTGGAGAAAAACAGAGGTCTAGAAGAGATATTTGAACAAATTGTAGCTGAAAACTTCCCTAATCTAGCAAGGGAAACAAGCATTCGTGTCCAAGAGGCAGAGAGGACCCCATCCAAGCTCAACCAGGACAAACCTACGCCACGGCATGTCATANGTCATAATGCAATTCGCAAATGTTAGATCCAAGGATAGAGTATTGAAAGCGGCCAGGGCAAAGAAATTTCTCACGTACCAAGGCAAAGGTATC
>NC_048238.1:20068520-20126746 GCF_002007445.2 Ailuropoda melanoleuca | reverse complement strand
AGGGATAAAGAAAGGGGGGGTAATCAGAAGGGGGAATGAAGCATGAGAGACTATGGAATATGAGAAACAAATTGAGGGCCTCAGAGGGGAGGGGGTGGGGGAATGGGATAGAACGGTGATGGGTAGTAAGGAGGGCACGTATTGCATGGTGCACTGGGTGTTATATGCAACTAATGAATCATCGAACTTTACATCGGAAACCGGGGATGTACTGTATGGTGACTAACATAATATAATAAAAAATCATTAAAACAACAACAACAACAATAACAACAACAACAAAAACAAGACTCACATATATGCTGCCTAAAAGAAACTCACTTCAGACAAGATCGGGGGCGTTCAGGGTCGTATGGCTATAGACAAGAAACTCACTTCAGACCTAAAAAGACGTACAGACTAAAACCAAAGGGATGGAAAAACATATTCCATGGAAATGAAGGCAAAAAAAAAAAAAGCTGGGGTAGAAATACTTAAATCAGGCAAAATAGACATTAAAACAGACTGTAACAAGAGACAAAGAAGGACATTACCTACTGATAAAGGGATCAATCCAACAAGAGGATATAACAATTGTAAATATCTATACACCCAACATAGGACCACCTAAATACATAAAGCAAATATTAACAGACACAAAGGGAGAAACTGACAGTAATACAATAATAGTGGGGACTTTAACACCCCAATTACACCAGTGGATAGATCATTCAGGGAGAAAATCAATAAGTAAACAGTGTCTTTGAATAACATATTAGACCAGATAGATTTAAGAAATATATTACAGAACATTCTATCCAAAACCAGCAGAATTCACATTCTTTTCAAGTGTGCATGGAACATTTTCCAGGATAGATCACATGTTAGGCCATAAAACAAGTTTCTATAAATTTAAGAAAAATGAAATCATATCACACACCTGTTCTTTATAAGAAAACCGAAAAAAACATATGGAGGTTAAACAACATGGTACTAAACAACCAATGGGTCAATGAAAGAAATAAAAAAAATATCTGGAGATAAATGAAAATAAAAACACAGTGGTTCAAAATCTTTGCGACAAAGCAAAAGCAGTTCTAACAGAGTTTATAGCCATAAGCAAGAAACAAGAAAAATCTTAATTACACAATCTAACCTTACACCTAAAGAAACTAGAAAAAGAAGAACAAACAAAACCTAAACTTAATAGAAGGAAGAAAATAATAAAGATCATAGTGGAAATAAATGAAATAGAGATTTAAAAAAATAACAGAGATCAATAAAATTAAGACCTGGTTCTTTGAAAAGATAAACAAAATTGATAAACACTTAGCCAGACTCCTCCAGAAAAAAGAGAGGGGACTCAAATAAATTAACCCAGAAAAGAAATAGAAGTTACAACTGATACTACAGAAATACAAAGGATTATAACAGACTACTACGAAAAATTATATACTACAAATTGAGCAACCTAGAAGAAATGGATGAATTCCTAGAAACGTACAATCTTCTAAGACTGAATCAGAAAGAAATAGAAAATCTAAACAGACTGATTATTAGTAACAAAATTGAATTAATAATCAGAAAACTCCCAACCAACAAAAGTTCAGGACTAGATGGATTCACAGGTGAATTCTATCAAATGTTTAAAGAAGAGTTAATATCTATCCTTCTCCAACTATTCTAAAAAAACAGGAGAAGGAATACTTCCAAATTCGTTCTATGAGGCCACTATTACCCTGATAGCCTAACCAAAGACAATACAAAAAAAGAGAAAAATATAGACAAATATCCCCAATGAACCTAGATGCAAAAATCCTTAACAAAATATTAGCACATCAAATTCAACAATACATTAAAAGAATCATTCACCATGATCAAGTGGAGTTTATTCCAGGATGCAAGGATGGCTCAATATCTATAAATCAATCCACATGATACAACACATTAACAAAATGAAGGATAAAAATCATAACCATCGTAATAGATGCAGAAAAAGCATTTGACAAAATTGAACATCCATGCATGATAAAAACTCTCAACAAAGTAGGTATAGATGGAACATACCTAAATAAAACAAAGGCCACATATGACAAACCCACAGCTAACATCATACTCAATGATGAAAAGCCAAAAGTTTTACCTCTAAAATCAGGAAAAAGACAAGGTTGTCCACTCTCCCTACTTTTATTTAACATAGTACTGGAAATTCTAGCCACAGAAATCAGACAAGAAAAAGGAATGAAAGGCATCCAAACTGGTAAGGAAGAAGAAAAATGGTCACTATTTGAAGATGATGTGATACTATCTATAGAAAATCCTAAAGACTCCACCAAAAAAATACTAGAACTAATTAAATGAATTCAGTGAAGTTGCAGGATACAAAATTAACATACAGAAGTCTGTTGCATTTCTATACACCGATTAACAAGCTAGCAGAAAGAAATTAAGAAAACAATTCCATTTACAATTGCATCAAACAGAATAAAATACTTAAAATAAAATTTCACCAAAGAGGTAGAAGACCACAATTACCATTTAACATAGTACTGGAAGACTTAGCCTCAGCAATCAGACAACAAAAAGAAGTAAAAGGCATCCAAATTGGCAAAGAAGAAGTCAAACCTTCACTCTTGGCAGGCCACGTGTTACTCTATGTAGAAAACCCTAAAGACTCCACCAAAAAATTGGTAGAACTAATACACGAATTCAGCAAAGTCACAGGATATAAAATCAACATACAGAAATTTGTTGCATTCTTATACACCAATAATGAAGAAACAGAAAAAGAAATCAAGGAACCGGTCCCATTAACAACTGCACCAAAACCTGTAAGATACCTAGGAATAAACCTAACCAAAGAGGTAAATGATCTGTACCCTGTAAACTATAGAACACTTATGAAAGAAACTGAGGAGGAACCAAAGAAATGGAAAAACATCCCATGCTCATGGGTTAGAAGAAAAAACATTGTTATATGTATATTATATCTATACTATCTATACTATCCAAAGCAGTCTACATATTTAATGCAATTCCTATCAAAATACTACCAGCATTGTTCACAGAGAACAAACAATCCCAAAATTTGTATGGAACCACAAAAGACCTCGAATAGCCAAAACAACCCTGAAAAAGAAAAGCAACGCTGGAGGCATCACAATTCCAGACTTCAGGCTATATTACAAAGCTATAGTCATCAAGACAGTATGGTACGGGCACAAAAACAGACATATAGATCAATGGAACAGAATAGAAAACCCAGAAATGGACCCAACTATATGGTCAACTAACAGACAACAAACTGACGGTTAACGAAGGGAGGAAGGTGGGGGATGGGCTAGATGGGTGATAGATATTAAGGAGGGCACTTGTTATGATGAGCACTGGGTGTTGTATGTAAGTGATGAATCACTGAAATCTATTTCTGAAACCAATATTGCACTTTATGTAAATTAACTAGAATTTAAATAAAAATTTGAAAAAACAAAACAAAAACAGAGAGGTAGAAGATCTGTACAGTGAAAACTGTAAGATATTGATGAAAGGAACTGAAGATGACACAAACAAATGGAAAGATATATCATGCTCATGGGGTGGAAGAATTAATATTGTTAACATGTCCATAATACCCAAAGCAATCTACAGATTCAATGCAATCCCTATCAAAATACCATAGCACTTTTCATAGAACTAGAACAAATACTACTAAAATTTGAATGGAACCACCAAAGACTGTGGCTAGCCAAAGAAATCTTGAGAAAGAATAACAAAACTGGAAGTATCACAATCTCAGGATCAAACTATACTACAAAGCTATAGTAATCAAAATGGTATGGTACTGGCACAAAAACAGACACATAGAACAACAGAACAGGATAGAGAGCCCAGAGGTAAACTCACACTTATATGGTTAATTAATTTATGACAAAGGAAGCAAGCATATAAAATGGGGAAAAGACAATCTCTTTAATAAATGGTGCAGAAACTGTATAGCTACTTGCAAAAGAATAAAAGTGGACCACTCATTTACAACCTACACAAAATAAACTCAAATGGATTAAAGACCTAAATTTGAGCCCTGAAACTATAAAACTCCAAAGAAAATATAGGCAGTAAACTCTTGGATATCAGCCTTAGCAATATATTTTTTTAAATATATCTTTGCAAGCAAGGGAAACAACAGCAAAAATAAACCACTGGGACTATATCAAACTAAAAAACTTTAAAAAGATTTTTAAAAAATTTTAAAGTAATCTCTACCCTCAATGTGGCGCTCAAACTTACAACCTCGAGATCAAGAGTCGCATGCCCTACTGACTGAGCCAGTCAGGTGCTTCAAACTAAAAAACTTTTGCACAGTGAAGGAAACCATCAACAAAATGAAAAGGCAACCTACTGCATGGGATAAGATATTTGTAAATGATATATCTGGTAAGAGGCTAATATACAAAATATATAAAGAACTTACACAACTCAACACCAAAAAAATCCAATAAAAAATGGGCAGAGCACATGAATAGACCCTTTCCCAAGGAAGACATACAGATGGCCAAAAGACACATGCTCAAGATCACTCATCATCAGGGAAATGTAAATCAAAACCAAAACAAGATATCGCCTCACACCACTCAGAATGGCTAGAATCAAAAAGAAAAGAAATAAGTGTCCATGAAAATGTGGATAAAAGGAAAGCCTCATATACTGTTGGTGGGAATGTAAGTTGGTACAACCACTGTAGCAAAGAGTACGGAGGTTCTCAAAAAATTAAAAATAGAAATACCATACAACTCAGTAATTCCACTTGTGGGTATTTACCCAAAGAAAAAGAAAACGCTAACTTGAAAAGATGTATGTATCCCTGTGTTTATTGCAGCATTATTTATAATAGCCAATATATGGAAGCAACTTTAGTGTCCATCAATAGATGAATGGATCAAGAAGATGTAGTATACATATGCAATGGACTATTACCCAGCCATAAAAAGGAATGAAAACTTGCCATTCACCACAACATGAATGGACCTGGAAGGTATTATGCTAACTGAAATAAGTCATACAGAGAAAGACAATACTATGATTTCACCTATATCTGAAATCTAAAACATAAAACCAGAGATTCATAAATGCAGAGAACTGGTGGTTACCGAAGGGGAGGGCTGGCAGGATGGGTAAATTAGTGTAGGGGATTAAGAGGTACAAACTTCCAATTATAAAATAAGTAAGTCATGGAGATGAAAAGTACAGCATGCGAAATATAGTCAATAATAGTGTAATAACTTAGTATGGCAACAGATGGTAACCATAGTTATTGTGGTAAGCATTTTGTAATGTACATAAGTGTTAAATCTGGATGTGGTACACTTGAAACATTAATATATTGTATGTCAACTGTACTTCTATTAAAAATAAAAATTAATAATGGTAATAATTTTTTAAATCCAATAAATGTGTATTAATAGGCTATAAACCCAGAAATGAGGATTATGTCGACAGCAGATACAACCCCTACTTTAAATTTTGGAATCCATGTCATTTTGTCTATGAAAAGGGGATTAGGGGCACCTGGGTGGCTCCGTCGGTTAAGCATCTGCCTTAGGCTCAGGTCATGATCTCAGGATTCTAGGATAGAGCCCCACATCGGGCTCCCTGCTCTGTGGGGGGTCTGCTTCTCCCTCTCCCTCTGCCCCTCCTCCCACTCATCCACACGTGCACGTTCTATGTCTCTCTCTCTCAAATAAATTTTTAAAAAATTTTAAAGGGTCGGGGGGGGGGATTAGTCTATCCTTAGAAAGCTATGGGACAGATCTCACAATCCACCAGGCTTTGGCCAAACAGCAACCTCAGTCAAAATAGACAGAAATTGTCTCTTAAGTAATAGGGACAATACTGCCCTCTAGGGAGCACTTTGGAAGTTTGTGCGTACTTTTTTGGACACGCTGGAGTGAAACTGCAAAACATCAATGATAAAGGAAATCTTAAGAGCCACTAGAGAAGAAAAGCACTACTACTAAAAAATGAAAATTAGACTGTCATCAGACTTTGCATCAGTCAACAACTGATACCAGAAGACAGTGGAATAATATTTTCAAAGTGAAAAAGGGAAATTATTAGCAACATAGGATTTTATACCTAGGTTAAATTACCATTCTAGAGTGAAACAAAATAGGGACATTCACAGAAAGAAAAGTAGCTTATCACTCACAGACTCTTATGAAAAGCAATACTGTGTTTTAAAATTTTTAATTCCAGTATAGTTAACATACAGTGTTATATTAGTTTCATGTGTACATTATAGTGATTCCACAATTCTATGCATTGCCCAGTGCTCATCATGATAAATTTACTCTTAATCCCCATCACCTATCTCACCCATCCCCCAACCACCACCCCATCAGTTTGTTCTCTATAGTTAAGAGTCTGCTTTTTGGGTTGTCTTTTTTCTTTGCGCCTTTGTTTTGTTTCTTAAATTCTACATATGACTGAAATCATATAGTATTTGTCTTTCTCTGACTGACTTATTTCACTTACTGTTATACTCTCTAGAAAAGAAATGTAATTATCAAGAAAGATAGCACCCCTATTTCCAAGCCTTGGTGAAAGAGTTGAAGCCTAACTTTGATAAGCACCAATCAGCAAGTACAGCTGGCCCAATCACATAGACCAACCTTCCCCTAACGTCCTCCAGTACTTTTGCACTAGCTCACCTCAATGCTTAAATTTTACAGGTGAGTTCAATCTCTCTCCCCCATTGCAGTATTTTTTTTTTTAGATTTGTTTGAGAAAGAGAGAGAAAGCACGAGCACACGCGTGAGCCAGCGGGGGAAGGGAGAGAGGGAGAGGGAGAGAAAGAATTTCAAGCAGACTCCCTACCGAGCACAGGTCCTGATGGAGAGCTCAGTTTCACAACCCTGAGCTCACAACCTGAGCTGAAATAAAGAGTCGGATGCTAAACTGACTGAGCTACCCAGGTGCCCCTGCAATAGTTTTGAATGGTCTTCCTTGACTTTTCAACTGGTCAGGTGCAATTTCTCTTTTACAAAAATCTTTCAAAATGTTGCTGTTATAATTAGTACATTTAAAGAAGAGGAGAGAGCTGGAGAAGAGGATCCTTTAATTCTGCGTACGAACCACCACAAATCCCAAGCTCACCTCTGAATTGAGCATGCATAGGACGGACCCAAAGCAATGTAGCAAACAAAGACTTTGAGAACTGAACTGTGATATTAAACACCACTCAAACTGGACCCTGAGGAGACAATATGTAGGATAAGGCAAAAGTATCAGAGCAAAAGCTTTGAAAACTGAACCGCTATTGGGACCAATGATACAGAAGATGAGCTAGGAATTTACCCAACCAGGTTGATGGCCTGCTTGGTTTAAAAAAGTCACATCCACCAGAGGACTTTATAACAGGACCCAGAGTCTTACAACATAAGATTCAAAATATCCAGTATACAATCCAAAATTACTTGACATACAAAGAATCAAGAAAATGTGATTAATTCCCAAGGGAAAAGACATTCAACAGATGCCAAACCCAAGATGACTCAGCTATTGAAAGTCATAGACAAAGACTTCAAGGCTGTTATAATTATGCCCTGTGAGGTAAACATACCCTTTAAATAAGTGAAAAGGTAGTTCTCAGCAGAGTAAAAAGAAACTATAAAAAATAATCAAATGGAGATTTTAGAGGATAAAACTATAATATATGAAATTAAAAATTCACTAGATGAGCTCAATAGAAGTATATATGTACTATGTATGTATAATGTATCAAAACCATCATTTTATGATATATAACTACATATAATAGGTAAATATGAGGATCATGAGGACTGCAGGCACAATTCCTACTTTAAAATTTTGGAATCCATGTCATTTTGTCTGTAAAAAGGGGGTTAGTCTAGCCTTGAAGATCATGAGAAGCTGGAGATCTACAGCCCAGATCTCACAACCCAGCCAGTCTCTGGCCAAACAGCAACCTTACTCAAAAGAGATGGCAATAGTCTCTGAAGTGTAATTGGTGTAAAAGAAACAACACTGCCCTCTAGGGAGCATTTTGGAAGTTTGTGTGTACTTTTTTGGGGACACATTGGAATGAAATTGCAAAATATCAATGATAGAGAGAACATACATACAAAGGCAGCCAGGGAGAATGGGAGAGATTCTAAGGATTTGGCTAATGCGATTGTAGGGACTGGAAAGTTTAAAATCCTCAGGGCAGGCCAGCGGGCTGGAAACACAGGGAAAAACTGATGTTGCAGTCTTGAGTCCAAAGGCAGTCTGGAAGCAGAATTCTTTCCTCCTCACAGCAGGTCAATCTTTTTTCCTTAAGCCCTATGATGATTGGATAAGGCACACCTACATTATAGAAGATAATCTGCTTTATTCAAAGTCTACTGATTTAAATGTTAATCACATATAAAAAATACCCTCACAGCAATATATAGACCACTGTTTGACCAAACACTAGGTATCATAACCCAGCCAAGTTGACACATAAAATTAACCATCACAGATGACAGAGAAAAGAGACTGTGAGCTTGAAGACAGATCAATGGAAATTATCCAATCTAAAGAACAGAAAGAAGGAAGAGTGAATAAATTTAACAGAACTTCAGGCCTGTGAAAATATATCAAAAGGTCAACCATTTGTGCCAGCAGAGTCCCAGGAGAGCAGAAAGAGATTAGTGCAGAAAAAAAAATATTTGAAGAAACCATGGCTGAAAATTTCCCAAATTTGGGGAAAGATATGTCTCTATAGTCAAGATCAGCAAACTCAAAACAAGATAAACTCACCAACAAGAAAAATTTGTTCATTCTTCTCAATTACATATGATGCAATAATAAAAAAATGACCAGATATAAGTGACAGTCTCAACAAATATCAAAAAATAAATATTAAACAGACCTCACTCTCTGATAGAAAAGAAGACTAAAAAGATATTTAAAAAAATAAATGTTTAGTCAATTATACTTCAGCAAACCTGAAAAAAATGTTCAGAACAATAAAATGCAGGGGACCTGGGTGGCTCAGTTGGTTAAGTGTCTGCCTTTGCTTCAGGTCATGATCTCGGGGTCCTGGGATCGAGCCCCACATTGGGCTCCTTGCTCAGTGGGGAGTCTGCTTCTCCATCTCCCTCTACCTCTGCTCCTCCCCCTAAGCACCCAACCACCGTTCATGCTCTCTTTCACTCTCTCAAATAAATAAAATCTTTAAAAAATAAAGAACAATAAAATGCTACTAAATAACATATGGGTTTAAGAGCAAATCATGATTTTGCAAAGGATTCTTAGATATGAAACCAAAAGCACCAGCAACAAAGGAAAACAGACATACTGGACTTCATCAAAATGAAAAACTCTTGGGCTTCAAAAGACACCATCGAGATAGTGCACAGAAAACCCACAGAATGGGAGAACACATTTGCCAACCATAAATCTGATATGAGATTTGTTATTTAAAATATACAAAAAATTCTTACAACACAATAATAGAAAGACAGCCCAATTGTAAAAATGAGTCAAGGATCTGAACACACATTTTTCCAAGGAAGATGTACAAATAGCCAGTAAGCACATGAAACAATGTTCAGCACCATTAGCCATCAGGGAAATGCAAATCAAAATGATAATGAGATACCACTTCATACACTGGGATGACTAGAATCAAAAACTCATAATAAGCAACAGGAATTGTCATTCATTACTGGTGAAAATGCAAAATGTGCAGCCACTTTGGAAGACGGTTCGGCAGTTCCATACAAAATTAAACGGACTCTCTTACCATATGATCGTACAATCACCGTCCTTGGTATTTACTCAAATGAATTGAAAACTTATGTCCACACAAAAATCTGCACACAGATGTTTATTACAACTTTATTCCTAGCTAACAGAATTGGAAACAATCGAGCTGTTTTTTCTGAAAAACAAATGGTGGTACATTCATAAAATGGAATATTATTCAGTGATAAAAATAAATGAGCTATCAAGCCAGGAAGACACTGAGGGACTTTAAATGCGTATCGCTGAGTGAAAAAAGCCAACCTGAAAAAGCTACATACTGTATGATTCCAACCATATGACATTCTGGAAAAGGCAAAACTATGTAGACAGTAAAAAAGAACAGTGTTTGTCAGGAGTTTAACGGCAGGAAGAAAGGGAGGTATGAGTAGGTAGAGCAAGGGGATTTTTAGGGCACTGAAACCATTCTGTATGATAGTGTAACGGTGAATATATGTAATTATACAACTACCAAAGCCCAGAGAATGTACAACGCAGAGTGCACCCTAATGTAAATCATGAACTTGAGTTAAAAAAAAAACCACACACACCTGTTGTAGAGTAAACAATGTCAACTAAAAAAGAATATAGCCAAAGGAGAAAAAAAGCCATAGCAACAGGTGTTGGTGAGATGTGGAGAAACAGGACCCATATTGTTGGTAGGAATTAAAATAATGCAGCCACTTTGAAACATAGTCTGGCAGTTCCTCAAACGATTAAATATAAAGTTACCATACAACCCAGTAATTCTCCTCCTAGGTATATACTGGAGAAATGAAAACATATGTCCACACAAAAACTTGCACACAAATGTTTATAGCAGCATTATTGATAGTAACCAAAGGTTGGAAACACAAACATCTATCCATGGACAAATAAGTAAACAAAACGTGGTCTATCCATACAATATAATATTATTCAGCAATAAAGAGAAATAAAGTACTAATAGATGCTACAACATGGATGAGCCCTGAAAACATGCTAAATAAAAGAAGCCAAGTGTAAAATGCCATATGTTGTATGATTCCATATCTATTAAATGTTTAAAATAGGCAAATCCGTAGAGACCCAAAGCAGGTGAATGGTTGCCAGAGGCTGGGGTTGGAAATGACTGCTTAATGGGTATGGGGGTTTCAGTTTTTGGAATTAGATAGAGGTGATGGTTGTACAACTTTGTGAATATACTAAAACCCACTGAATCATGTAGGTTAAATGGGTGAGCTTAACAATATGTGAATTATACCTCAATAAAAAATAAACTAAACACCACTCTGAGCTTCAAGAAACAGATGGGCGCAGCAGCTGCTTCTGGAAAAAGAGCTTGATTTAAAAAAAAGTTGCAAAAACAAAAATAGGAAAGGTTGAAAATAAATGAGTTATATATTCAGTTCAGGACCGTAGGGTGAAAAAGGTAAACCCAAAAGAGGTAGAAATACAGGTGTAAAAATAGAAGAACATACAGTGATAGAAAACAGAACAATAATCAACAAAACCAAATGGTGTTCTCTGACAAAACTACTAAAATAGAAAAAACTCCAGCAAGTCTGTTAGTCAGAAAAATAGGGGGAAAAAAGAGAGAGAGAGAAAGCGAGACAGAGAGAGGGAGAGAACAAAGGAACAGAAAAGGAAATATAATAAAAAATAAGAGCAGAAATTTTTAATAACATATGAGAATACTATGAACAACTTTATTCCAGGATATGTAAAAACTAAGAACACATGGAAAGATTTCAAGAGAAATATAAATTACCAAAATAGGAACTGATAATCAAATATCGCTCATGACAAAAAATATTAAGTCCATGGTCTTACTAAAAAGTTTTGTCAAACCTTCCAAAGAATGATAATCTTTCTTTATTAAACAATATATTTCAAAAAATAGAAGTGTAAAAGTTATTCAGCCCATTTCATGGGCTAATATAAACTTTATAACAAACTCACTAAACAGTAAAAGAAAGTAACATTTTAGATCAATCTCACTTATTAATATGCATGCAAATCTTCTAAATAAAATAACAACTCTAACTTAAGCAGAGTATTAAAAAAAATAATGTGACACAACCAAGTAGAACTTTTTGAAGAATGAGAGTTCAACATCAGAAAATCAAGCTATGTAATATTTTATAGATTAAAAGAAAAAATATAATCATCACACAAGATAAAGATGATGAACATTTATTCATTATTTAAAACAAGACAAAATTAAAACCCCAAAGATAATTAGAATTAAAGGGAATCTTCCTTAACCTTGAAAAAAATCGATTAAAAAAGAACTACATTGAGGAGGCAAGACTTTCAGGGAAGATGGAAAGCAAATTATGCCCCTGAAAAGTAACTATAAACTTGGATAAAATTGACAAAAACAACCATTTCAATGTTCTAGAAATCGACTGAGGTGGGGGGAGAGAGAACACAAACTACCACTATCAGGAATGAAACAGGAAGTATCACTATAGACCCTGTAGAAATAGAAAAGATAATAAGGGAATACTACAAACAACTACACATGAAAACTTGACAACTAAGATGAAATGCACCAATTCCTCGAAAAACACAAACTCCCACAATGCATCCAATATTAAATACATAATTTGAATTGCCCTGTAACTTTTACGGAAATTGAATTTTTAATTTTAAAAATTCCCCCCAAAAGAAATCTCCAGGTCCAGATGGCTTCCATTGGAGAATTATACCAAACTTTTAAAGAATTACCAACAATAATATACAATCTTTTCCAGAAAACAGAAGAGGGAACACCTCCCAATTAATTTTGAAGCTAGCATTTCCCTGACCAAAACCAGAGACAATACAAAAAATGAAAACTATAGCCAATATCCCTAGTGAATGCAAAATCCTTAGCAAATATAATTCAGCAATATATAAAAAGAATTATATGGGTTCTAGTATCCAGAATATATATATATATATATTTATATATATATATATTCACACATATAAAAACTTCTACAACTCAGTAACAAAAAGGCAAACAACCTACTTTAAAAATGAGCAAAGACTTGAACCTTTCTCCAAAGAAGATGTATGCATGGCCAACAAGCACATGAAAAGATTCTCAACATCATTAATCATTAGGGACTTGCAAATCAAAACCACAATGAGATACCACTTTATACCCACTTGGATGGCCATAACAACAGCAACAAAATGTAAAATAAAAGTATTGATGAGGATATGAAGAAATGAACCCTCAAACATTCTTGGTGGGAAGGTAAAATGGCGTGGCTACTTTGGAAAAGAGTTTGGCAGTTCCTCAAAAAGTTCCTGGGTGCCTCAGTCGGTTGAGCACCTGATTCTTAATTTCGGCTCAGGCTGTATTCTCAGGGTTGTGAGACTGAGCCCCATGTCAGGCTCCACACTGGGTGTGGGGCCTGCTTAAGATTCTCTTTCTCCCTCTGCCCCTCCCCCTTCTCCCCCCTCCCTCTCTAAAAAAAAGAAGAAATTTAAAAAGTTAAAACACTGAATTGCCATATGACCCACTAATTCCACTTCTAGGTATATACCCAGAAGAATTGAAAACAGGCGTTTAAACCGAAACTTGTATGTTCATAACACCACTATTCACAATAGCCAAAAAATGGAAACAACCCAAATGTCCATCAACAGATGAATGCATAAACAATATATGACATGTTATTTAGTCATAGAAAGGAAAGAAGTACTGACACATGCTATGACATGGATGAACCTTGAAAACATTATGCTAAGTGAAGGAAACCAGACACAAAAGGCCACACGTTGTATAATTCCATTTATGTGAAATATGCAGAATTGGCAAATCCAAAGAAACAAAAACCAGATTACTGGTTGACAGGGGCTAAGGGAAATGGGAATGTGGAATGATTGCTTAATGAATATGAGGTTCCCTTTTGGGGTGATGAAAATGTTCTGGAATTAGTGGTGATGGTTGCACAACACTGTGAATGTACTTAGTGACAATTGTACATTTTCAAAAGGCTAAAATGGTAAATTTTATGTTATGTGTATTTTACCACAATAAATTTTTCTTAAACGAATCAAACACCATGACCAAATGAGGTTTATTCTGTGGATGCAAATCTAAATATTCAAAACTCATAAATACTAGCTAAAGAAGAAAAAAATAACATAATCGTATCAACTGATGCAGATAAAGCATTTGACAAAATTCAACACCCATTCCCAATAAAAATTCTTACAAAACTAGGGAAAGAAGGTTACTTTAACTTGATTTTTAAAATCTACAAGAAAGGGTTGCCTGGATGGCTTAGTCGGTTAAGTGCCCACGTTCGGCTCAGGTCATGATCCCAGGGTCCTGGGATCGAGCCCCACATTCGGGCTCCCTGCTCAGCAGGGAGTCTGCTTCTCCCTCTCCTCCCCACTTGTGCTCGCTCTCATTATCTCTCTCTAATAAATAAATAAAATCTACAAAAAAAACCCTTAGAGCCAACATTATATCTATTGGTAAAAGACTACTTTCCTCCTAAAAACAGGAATAAGGCAACGATGTCTACTCTCATTACCTTATTAAACATAGTAGTGGAAGTCACAGCCCGAGCAATAAGTCAAAAAAAGGAAATAGGGAGGAGGTTAAGATGGCGGAGGAGTAGGGGAGCCCTTTTTCAGCCGGTCCCCTGAGTTGAGCTGGATAGGTACCAGACCAGCAGGAACATCCACGGAATCAGCCTGAGACACAGGAAGATACATCTGGATCTCTACAAATGAACATCTCCAGCGCTGAGTATCGAGGTACGAAGCGGGGAGCCGTGAAACCGCGCACAGATATCGGAAGCTAAACAGAAGGGGGAGGGAGCCGCCGTGTCAGGGCGCCGGGAAGCGGTAGCCACCTACACCGGGGAGCGGACAGACCGCGGACCCGCACGCTTGAGACAGCAGACTGAGAAGGGAGCTCCGGGAGCGCACGCAGGACGGCTGGCAGTTGGCGGGCCACCTGCACGGGGGAGCAGGCGGACTCGCGGACGGCACCCGCGAGACAGCAGACTTAGAACGCGAGCTCCAGGAGCGCGCGCGCAGGGCGGCTGGCGGGCCACCTGCACCGGGGAGCGGGCGGACCGCGGACCCGCACTCTGGAAACAGCAGACTGAGTCCGTGAGCCGGGAGCGTGCGCCACCAAGCATCTCACGGAGCTCCGGAGCTCCGGTGTGCTCACTGGATCGAGGCTGAGACCGGGAGCTCCGGGAGCGTGCGCGGGGCGGCAGGCGGCGGGCGGCTGGAGGGCCACCTGCACGGGGGAGCAGGCGGACTCGCGGTCAGCACCCGCGAGACACCAGACTGAGACGGGGAGCTCCGGGAGCCCGCGCGGGGCGGCTGGCGGCTGGCGGGGTTGGAAACACAAAGGACAGAGACGTGCCGGCCCTGGAAGTGAGGGCTGGGACGCCGGGTGTGGGGCGCACAGCCCGGGATGCTGCAGGGTTGAGCAGCACCAACAGAAACAGAGTTAAAGTGGCCAGAACATCAGTGGAGAACGATCCGCGATCCCTCTGTTCTGAGACAGAGGCTGAATTTCAGCCGCTGCTGCTCTCTCAGAAGAGGCATAGCAAACCGCCAGGGAAAGCCGCCAGAGAACAAAAGCCCGGAAATACCGGCTCACAGGGTGCCCATCCCCATCCCCCCTCGCAAGGGACACAGAGACTCTACCCAAACAGGGTTTTCTGAGTACCGGCAGGCAGGCCCCTCCCCCAGAAGGCAGGCTGAAAAATCAAGAAGCCCACAACCCGGAGCGCCTGAGTGGCGCAGTCACCAAGCACCTGTCTTCGGATTAGGGTGTGATCACAACGCTCCGTAAGGAGTCCTTCATCGGGCTTCTCCACCGGGAACCTGCTTCTTCCTCTCCCACTCCTCTGCTTGGGTTCCCTTTCTTGCTGACTGTCTCTCTCTCTCTCAAATAAATAAATAAACTCTTTAAGGAAGAAGCCCACATCCCTAAGATCTCTATAAAACAAGGGCGCACGGCCTGGGTCCCAGTCAACACTTGGGCTCTGGACAACCCTGCAATCTCTCTTCATCAGAATGACGAGAAGGAGAAGTCCCCCCCAGCAAAGAAAAGATAATGAGTCTGTGGCCTCTGCCACAGAATTGGCCTCGGCCACAGAATTAATACATATGGATGTATCCCAATTATCAGAAATGGAATTCAGAGCAACAATGGTCAAGATGATGAGTAAACTTGAAAAAAGCATCAGAGAAAGCGTTGCTGAGAATATAGAATCCCTAAGGGCAGAAATGAGAGCGAATCTGACAGAAATTAAAAACTCAGTGGGCCAAATACAGTCAAAACTAGAGGCTCTGACGGCCAGGGTCACCGAGGCAGAGGAACGCGTTAGCGAATTGGAGGATGGGTTAGTAGAAGAAAAAACGAAAATAGAAGCTGGTCTTAAAAAAATCCACGCCCACGAATGTAGATTACGGGAGATTACTGACTCTATGAAACGATCCAATGTCAGAATCATCGGCATCCCTGAAGGGGTGGAGAAAAACAGAGGTCTAGAAGAGATATTTGAACAAATTGTAGCTGAAAACTTCCCTAATCTAGCAAGGGAAACAAGCATTCGTGTCCAAGAGGCAGAGAGGACCCCATCCAAGCTCAACCAGGACAAACCTACGCCACGGCATGTCATAGTGCAATTCGCAAATATTAGATCCAAGGATACAGTATTGAAAGCGGCCAGGGCAAAGAAATTTCTCACGTACCAAGGCAAAGGTATCAGGATTACGTCAGACCTGTCTACAGAGACCTGGAATGAGAGAAAGGCTTGGGGGGGCATTTTTAAAGCTCTTTCAGAGAAAAACATGCAGCCAAGGATCCTTTATCCAGCAAAGCTGTCATTCAGAATTGATGGAGAAATAAAGACGTTCCAAAATCGCCAATCATTAACCAATTTCGTAACCACGAAACCAGCCCTACAGGAGATATTAAGGGGGGCTCTATAAAGGTAAAAAGGCCCCAAGAGTGATACAGAGCAGCAAGTCACAACCGATACAAAGACTTTAAAGAGAAATGGCATCATTAAAATCATATCTGTCAATAATCTCTATCAATCTAAATGGCTTAAACTCTCCCATAAAACGCCACAGGGTTGCAGATTGGATAAAAAGACATGACCCATCCATTTGCTGTCTACAAGAGACTCATTTTGAACCCAAAGATGCATTCAGACTTAGAGTAAGGGGATGGAGTACCATCTTCCACGCAAATGGACCTCAAAAGAAAGCTGGAGTAGCAATTCTCATATCAGATAGACTGGATTTTAAACTAGAGGCCATAGAGAGAGATACAGAAGGGCACTATATTATTCTTAAAGGAAGTATTCAACAAGTGGATATGACAATTATTAATATATATGCCCCCAACAGGGGAGCAGCAAGATACACAAGCCAACTCTTAACCAAAATAAAGAGACATATAGATAAGAACACAGTAATAGTAGGGGACCTCAACACCCCACTATCAGAAATAGACAGAACACCCTGGCAAAAACTAAGCAAAGAATCAAAGGCTTTGAATGCCATACTCGACGAGTTGGACCTCATAGATATATATAGAACACTACACCCCAGAACCAAAGAATACTCATTCTATTCAAATGCCCATGGAACATTCTCAAGAATAGATCATGCTCTGGGACACAAAACAGGTCTCAGCCAATACCAAAAGATTGAAATTATCCCCTGCATATTCTCAGACCACAACGCTCTGAAATTGGAACTCAACCACAAGGAAAAACCTGGAAGAAACTCAAACACTTGGAGGCTAAGAACCATCCTGCTCAAGAATGACTCGATAAACCAGGAAATCAAAAAACAAATTAAACAATTTATGGAGACCAACGAGAATGAATACACAACGGTCCAAAACCTATGGGATACTGCAAAGGCAGTCCTAAGGGGGAAATACATAGCCATCCAAGCCTCACTCAAAAGAATAGAAAAATCTAAAATGCAGTTTCTATATTCTCACCTCAAGAAACTGGAACAGCAACAGAGGGACAGGCCTAACCCACTGACAAGGAAGGAGTTGACCAAGATTAGAGCAGAAATCAATGAATTAGAGACCAGAACCACAGTAGAGCAGATCAACAGGACTAGAAGCTGGTTCTTTGAGAGAATCCATAAAATTGATAGACCACTGGCAAAACTTGTCCAAAAACAAAGAGAAAGGACTGAGATTATTAAAATTATGACTGAAAAGGGAGAGGTCACGACCAGCACCATTGAAATTGCAAGGATTATTAGAAACTTTTATCAACAGCTATATGCCAAAAAACTAAACAATCTGGAAGAGATGGAGGCCTTCCTGGAAACCTATAAACTACCAAGACTGAAACAGGAAGAAATAGATTTCTTAAATAGGCCAATTAACTATGAAGAAATTGAGTCAGTGATAAACAACCTTCCAAATAATAAAACTCCAGGCCCAGACGGTTTTCCTGGGGAATTCTACCAAACATTCAAAGAAGAAATAATACCTATTCTCCTAAAGCTATTTCAAAAAATAGAAACAGAAGGAAAGCTACCAAACTCATTCTATGAGGCTAATATTACCTTGATCCCCAAACCAGGCAAAGACCCCCTCAAAAAGGAGAATTACAGACCGATTTCTCTAATGAATATGGATGCCAAAATCCTCAACAAGATCCTTGCTAATAGAATCCAACAGTACATTAAAAGGATTATCCATCATGACCAAGTGGGATTCATACCTGGGATGCAAGCATGGTTCAACACTCGCAAATCAATCAATGTGATACATCATATCAACAAGAAAAGACTCAAGAACCATATGATCCTCTCAATTGATGCAGAAAAAGCATTTGACAAAATACAGCATCCTTTCCTGATTAAAACCCTTCAGAGTGTAGGAATAGAGGGTACATTTCTCAATCTCATAAAAGCCATCTATGAAAAGCCTACTGCAAGCATTATTCTCAATGGGGAAAAGCTGGAAGCCTTTCCCTTAAGATCAGGAACACGACAAGGATGCCCACTCTCGCCACTATTATTCAACATAGTACTAGAAGTCCTTGCAACAGCAATCAGAAGACAAAAAGGGATCAAAGGTATCCAAATCGGCAAAGAAGAAGTCAAACTGTCTCTCTTTGCAGATGACATGATACTCTATATGGAAAACCCAAAGGAATCCACTCCCAAACTATTAGAAGTTATAGAACAATTCAGTAAGGTGGCAGGATACAAAATCAATGCCCAGAAATCAGTTGCATTTCTATACACGAATAACGAGACTGAAGAAAGAGAAATTAGGGAATCCATCCCATTTACAATAACACCAAAAACCATGCGTTACCTTGGAATTAACTTAACCAGAGACGTAAAGGACCTATATGCTAGAAACTATAGATCACTTTTGAAAGATATTGAGGAAGACATAAAAAGATGGAAAAATATTCCATGCTCATGGATTGGAAGAATTAACATAGTTAAAATGTCCATACTACCCAGAGCAATCTACACTTTCAATGCTATCCCGATCAAAATACCGAGGACATTTTTCAAAGAACTGGAACAAATAGTCCTTAAATTTGTATGGAACCAGAAAAGGCCCCGAATCTCCAAGGAACTGTTGAAAAGGAAAAACAAAGCTGGGGGCATCACAATGCCGGATTTCGAGCTGTACTACAAAGCTGTGATCACAAAGACAGCATGGTACTGGCACAAAAACAGACACATCGACCAATGGAACAGAATAGAGAACCCAGAAATGGACCCTCGGCTCTTTGGGCAACTAATCTTTGATAAAGCAGGAAAAAACATCCGGTGGAAAAAAGACAGTCTCTTCAATAAATGGTGCTGGGAAAATTGGACAGCTACATGCAAAAGAATGAAACTTGACCACTCTCTCACACCATACACAAAAATAAACTCCAAATGGATGAAAGACCTCAATGTGAGACAGGAATCCATCAAAATTCTAGAGGAGAACATAGGCAACAACTTCTATGACATCGGCCAGAGCAACCTTTTTCACGACACATCTCCAAAGGCAAGAGAAATAAAAGATAAAATGAACTTATGGGACTTTATCAGGATAAAGAGCTTCTGCACAGCCAAGGAAACAGTCAAAAAAACTAAGAGACAGCCCACGGAATGGGAGAATATATTTGCAAAGGACACCACAGATAAAGGACTGGTATCCAAGATCTACAAAGAACTTCTCAAACTCAATACACGAGAAACAAATAAACAAATCATAAAATGGGCAGAAGATATGAACAGACACTTTTCCAATGAAGACATACAAATGGCTAACAGACACATGAAAAAATGTTCAAAATCATTAGCCATCAGGGAAATTCAAATCAAAACCACACTGAGATACCACCTTACGCCAGTTAGAATGGCAAAGATAGACAAGGCAAGAAACAACAATTGTTGGAGAGGATGTGGAGAAAGGGGATCCCTCCTACATTGTTGGTGGGAATGCAAGTTGGTACAGCCACTCTGGAAAACAGTGTGGAGGTCCCTTAAAAAGTTAAAAATTGAACTACCCTATGACCCAGCCATTGCACTACTGGGTGTTTACCCCAAAGATACAGACGTAGTAAAGAGAAGGGCCATATGCACCCCAATGTTCATAGCTGCATTGTCCACAATAGCCAAATCATGGAAGGAGCCGAGATGCCCTTCAACAGATGACTGGATTAAGAAGCTGTGGTCCATATATACAATGGAATATTACTCAGCTATCAGAAAGAACGAATTCTCAACATTTGCTGCAACATGGACGGCACTGGAGGAGATAATGCTAAGTGAAATAAGTCAAGCAGAGAAAGACAATTATCATATGATTTCTCTCATCTATGGAACATAAGAACTAGGATGATCGGTAGGGGAAGAAAGGGATAAAGAAAAGGGGGGTAATCAGAAGGGGGAATGAAACATGAGAGACTATGGACTATGAGAAACAAACTGAAGACTTCAGAGGGGAGGGGGTGGGGGAATGGGATAGACTGGTGATGGGTAGTAAGGAGGGCACGTATTGCATGGTGCACTGGGTGTTATACGCATAATGAAGCATCAAACTTTACATCGGAATCCGGGGATGTACTGTATGGTGATTAACATAATATAATAAAATAAAAAATAAATAAATAAATTTTGTACATGAAAAAAAAAAGGAAATAAAAGGCATCTTGATTGGGAAAAAAAAAAACAACTGTCCCTATTTGTGGATGAAATGAATTTGTATGTAAAAAATCTAGAAAAAAACTACAATTACTAAGTTAGTTCAGCAAGGTTGCAGGATACAAGATAAACATATACAATCAACTGTATGAACACAAGGACATCAAATTTTAAAATATAATGCCATTTACAATCAGTCAGAAAAATGAAATACTTAAATGTTAATCTAACAAAACATGTATAGGACTTACATGCTGAAAACTGCAAAACAATGATGAAAGAAATACAAGAATCTCTAAATAAATGGAGAGATATTCTGTGTTCATTAAGTGGAAGACTCAACATAAAAAGACATCAATTCTCCAATTCATACACAGGCTTAATAAAATTCCTATGAAAATCCCAGCAATATTTTTTTAAGGATATAGACAAGCTTATCCTAAATTTTATATGGAAAGAAAAAGGAACTAGATTAGCTAAAGTAATTTTGAAAAAAAAATAAAGTGGAAGGAATCACTACACCTGATTTCATAATTTACTATATAGCTACAGGAATCCAGATTATGTGATATTTGCAGGGAAATCTATATAGATTAATGAAGAGATTAGAGAACCCAGAAACAGACTCACACAAATATTCCCAACTGACTTCTGACAAAAGTGCAAAAAGTAATTCAATGGAAGAGAATCCTTTTGTCAAATGGTGCTGGAACAACTGAACATTCATAGGCCAAAAAATGAGTCTCAACCCAAACCTCACAACTCTTACAAAAATCAACTAAAAATAAATCATGGACTTAAATGTAAAACATAGGGGCGCCTGGGTGGCACAGTGGTTAAGCGTCTGCCTTTGGCTCAGGGCGTGATCCCGGCGTTATGGGATCGAGCCCCACATCAGGCTCCTCTGCTATGAGCCTGCTTCTTCCTCTCCCACTCCCCCTGCTTGTGTTCCCTCTCTTGCTGGCTGTCCCTATCTCTGTCAAATAAATAAATAAAATCTTAAAAAAAAATGTAAAACATAAAACTATAAAATTTATAAAATGATATGAGACAAATGGATATTGATATAGGAAAAAAATTAGGCCTTTACCTACACTGTATGAAATTAACTAAAAAAAATACAACTTAATACCCAAAAAACAAATAATTCAATTCAAAAATGGGAGAAGACATGAACAGACATTTCTCCAAAGACGACAAATGGCCAACAGACACATGAAAGGATGCTCAACATCATTCATCATCAGGGAAATGCAAATCAAAACTACAATGAGGTATCACCTCACACCAGTCAGAATGGCTAAAATAAAAAACACAAGAAACAAGTGTTGGTGAGGATGTGGAGAAAAAGGAACCCTCCCGCACTGTTGGTGGGAATGCAAAATGGTGCAGCCACTGTGGAAAAGAGTATAGAGGTTTCTTAAAAAGTTAAAAATAGAACTACCCTACAACCCAGTAACTGTACTACTGGGTACTTACCCAAAAAAATACAAAAACACTAATTTAAAGGGATACATGCACCCTTATGTTTATTGCAGCCAAATTATGAAAGTAGTCCAAGTGTCCACTGATAGATGAATGGATAAAGATGATGTGGTGTATACACACAATGGAAGCTAGACAATATTATGCCACATGAAATAAGTCAGAGAAAGACAAATACCGTATGATTTCACTCATATGTGGAATTTAAGAAACAAAACAAATGGGGAAAGGGAGAAAGAGGCAAACAAAAAAGGGACTCTTAAATATAGAGAAGAAACTCATGGCTATCAGAGGGAAGGGGCAATGGGTGAAACAGGTGAAGGGGATTAAACAGGGCACTTGTGATGAGCACCGGGTGCTGAATGGAAGTGTCGAATTACTATATTGTACACCTGAAACTTATATTAAACTGTATGTTAACTATACTGGAATTAAAATTTTAAAAAATGGAAGTTTTTGGAACAAAAAAAATTAACTTAACTCGAATTAGATCTCATAGACCTAAATGTAGGAGCTAAAACTATACAACTTCTAGAACAAAGGAGAAAATCTTTGTGACCTTGGAGTAGGCAGAGTTCTGAGATAGAACACCAAAAGCATAATCCATAAACGACAAAAAAGATAAAGTGGACTTTACCATAAAAACTGCACTTCAAAAGATACCACTGAAAAAATAAAAACACAAGCCACAGAACAGGAGAAAATATCTGCAAATCATATATCTGATAAGAGGCTTGTACTGAGAATATAAAGAACTCTTACAACTCAGTAATAGAACAAATAACCCAGTTAAAAAACCAGCAAAAAATTTGATCTGCACAGCCAAGGAAACAGTCAAAAAAACTAAGAGGCAGCCCACGGAATGGGAGAATATATTTGCAAAAAGGACACCACAGATAAAGGACTGGTATCCAAGATCTACAAAGAACTTCTCAAACTCAATACACGAGAAACAAATAAACAAATCATAAAATGGGCAGAAGATATGAACAGACACTTTTCCAATGAAGACATACAAATGGCTAACAGACACATGAAAAAATGTTCAAAATCATTAGCCATCAGGGAAATTCAAATCAAAACCACACTGAGATACCACCTTACGCCAGTTAGAATGGCAAAGATAGACAAGGCAAGAAACAACAATTGTTGGAGAGGATGTGGAGAAAGGGGATCCCTCCTACATTGTTGGTGGGAATGCAAGTTGGTACAGCCACTCTGGAAAACAGTGTGGAGGTCCCTTAAAAAGTTAAAAATTGAACTACCCTATGACCCAGCCATTGCACTACTGGGTGTTTACCCCAAAGATACAGACGTAGTAAAGAGAAGGGCCATATGCACCCCAATGTTCATAGCTGCATTGTCCACAATAGCCAAATCATGGAAGGAGCCGAGATGCCCTTCAACAGATGACTGGATTAAGAAGCTGTGGTCCATATATACAATGGAATATTACTCAGCTATCAGAAAGAACGAATTCTCAACATTTGCTGCAACATGGACGGCACTGGAGGAGATAATGCTAAGTGAAATAAGTCAAGCAGAGAAAGACAATTATCATATGATTTCTCTCATCTATGGAACATAAGAACTAGGATGATCGGTAGGGGAAGAAAGGGATAAAGAAAGGGGGGGTAATCAGAAGGGGGAATGAAACATGAGAGACTATGGACTATGAGAAACAAACTGAGGACTTCAGAGGGGAGGGGGGTGGGGGAATGGGATAGACTGGTGATGGGTGGTAAGGAGGGCACGTATTGCATGGTACACTGGGTGTTATACGCAACTAATGGAGCATCGAACTTTACATCGGAATCCGGGGATGTACTGTATGGTGACTAATGTAATATAATAAAAAATCATTAAAAAAATATATGAGATCCTCCCTGGAAAAAAAAATAAAGTTAAATTTATGCCTTAAAAAAAAACCAGCAAAAAATTTGATTGTCATTTCACCAAAGAAATATGAATGGTTAATAAGCACATGAAAAGATGCTCAACATCATTAGTCATTAGGAAAGTGCAAATTAAAACCATATGAGATAGCACTATATAGTCACTAAAATGACTAATAAAAACAGACAGTACCAAGTGTTGAGAAGGATGTGGAAAAAATGGAAACCTTCACACATTGCTAATGGGACTATAAAATGGTACAGACCCTTTGGATAACAGAAGGTTCTTAGAAAGTGGAACATAAGCTTATCATACAACTTAACGTTCATTCCACTCCTAGGAATCTACTCAAGAGGAATGAAAACGTGTCTACACAAACTTGAATGCTAATGTTCACTGTAGCATATTCTTAATAGCCAAAAAGTGGAAACAATCCAAATGTCCATCAACTGGTGAATGGATAAATAAAATGCGGTATATCTTTACAGCAGAATATGATTCAGCAATAAAAACAAATTAATACATGTTACAACATGGGTGAAACTCAAAAACATATTACATCAAAGAATTCAGATGCCAAAAGACTACATATTGTAGGAGCATGAGGGAATTTTCTGGAGTGATGGAAATGTTCTGTATCTTATTTGGGCTGATAGATATATGAGTATATAAAATAACTAAAACTCATCAAACTGAACACTCAAGATTTGTGCATTTTATTGAATGCAGATTATATCTAAATAAATGAATAACACCTTGTTTGATTCTGCTGTTAAAGTCCCAAATGGGAAGTGTTTAGCCTTCAATATTTATATTAGAGATGAGAAAGGCTGAAAGAAAATTAAGTACTTAGTAAACAAATAGGACAGTAAATCCAAAGAAAGTGAAAGAAAGAAAATAATAAAGAAATCAATGAAATAAAGAGACTTAGAAAGCCAAGAAATGGTCTTTTGAAAAAAGAAAAACAGGCTATGAATCATAATGGTAGTTGATGAGAAACTTTAAGACAAAAGATTGTTGAATGAGTTTGAGAATACAAACCACTGGACTAATGGGTTTTCTTGTAGTTTTACAATCCTTTGGAGAAGGTTGAAGTTGATTCTCAAGGGATAAAGGTCTTGAGTTTGAGCTATACATATTCAGTATATTGCCATCACTAAAATGTGTTCCTCATTAGGTGAAACACCTGCTGTGACATTCCTGACATACATATACACAGGATTTATTGTTGACTCTTTTGGAGTATGATACTTAAAGTTATGATTCCTGGTAAATTTTTATGTTTGTTGTAAGAATTACTAACTGTATGCTTGTAATACCAAATTATACCTATTAGAAAGTATTTATTGGGGGCACCAGGGTGGCTCAGTCGGTTAAGCAGCTGCCTCTGGGTCGGGTCATGATCCCAGAGTCCTGGGATTGAGCCCTGCAGTGGGCTCACCGCTCAACAAGGAGCTTGCTTCTCCCCTGCCTGCCACTCCCTCTGCTTGTGCTTGCTTGCTCTAATAAATAAAATCTTAAGAAAATATTTATTATAGGAATACAGATTGTACTAAATACACCAGTCCGACAGTGATCAACTTTAATGTATAATTTTACTACTATGTAGTGGCATGAATTCACTTGATGACCTTGGCTTTCTCCCCATAAACTTGTTAGAGAAAATGAACATGTGATTCTAACAGCCAACACTAACACGGACATAGAGCTTACTCCATGGACACTGCTCATTCTTTCTGAAGTGAACAACAACCAATAGTGCACTATGAATTCTCAAAGCACTTTAAGTCAAAGACATTACTTCCCCTCAAGGGTTTTCATGAAACACTTAGGACCAATATTTTCACCTTTTTTTTTTTTTAAAGATTTTATTTATTTGACAGAGATAGAGACAGCCAGCGAGAGAGAGAACACAAGCAGGGGGAGTGGGAGAGGAAGAAGCAGGCTCATAGAAGAGGAGCCATGTGGGGCTCGATCCCGTAACGCTGGGATCACGCCCTGAGCCGAAGGCAGACGCTTAACCGCTGTGCCACCCAGGCGTCCCTTCACCTTTAATTTTGACCAGGGCTGAATCAAGGGTGGCTTATATTTCATAATAGAGTAAATGTACCACAAAATGTATTTAATCACTTCCTTCTAACATTTAGGTGTCTTAAAACTGTTGCTATAATAAACAATGCTGGAATAAACATCCTATGTAGATCTTTGCGACCTTGAGCAAATACTTGTTCATGATGCATTCCCAGATAAGGAATTCTGGGTCAAAGGGTGAGATATTTTAAATGTGCATAGATATAATCCACTGTCCTCTTCAAAAAACATTCAAGTGTATACTTCCCACCAACAACATACCCTCACCAACACTGCCAATTTTGAAAGATTTATAGATTATAGTTGACACAATTTTCGTAAATTTTAATGAGTGAAAACGAATCACACTGTTTTCACATTTCTTATTACTAGATAGGCTCAGAACTTTACAAAGGTAAAGTTGGGTATTATATGCATTTCTTGTATAAATATCCCATACGTATCTGCAAGATGGACTTTCCCTGCTGCCAAAAGCTGAAGTCAGACATATTATTCAATAACTGTGCTCTATCCCCCAAAATGCAGTGTTATTTCCCTGATGCCCAATATCTGTAAACATTCCCTTAAATGAAAGCATTAAGTATTTGTCTAAGTTCCTCCTGAACAGTGACACAATCCCTGAGTATAAAAGTACACTGGCCCAGGGAGCACCTGAGTGGCTCAGCTGGTTGAACGTCTGACTCTTGGTTTTGGCTCAGGTCATGATCTCAGGGTCATTAGATCGAGGCCCACGTTGAGGACCACACTGGGCTCCAAGCTCGGCACGCCGTCTGCTTCAGATTCTCTCTTTCCCCCTCCCTCTGCCCCTCCTCCTGTTCTCACGTGCTCTAAAACAAATAAAATCTTAAAAAAAAAAAAAAGGTACAATGGTCCAGGACAAAACTCATTTTCTCTGATCCAGCAAGAACCGACCTTACAATAAAGTAACTGGCAGCACTGCAGCCCCTCCCTGTTAAGTCTGAGGCACAGAGAAAACCTCATGGAGATGAGATGTCACATCTGCTCCTGCCTGTGGGATCACCTGACTGCCACTAACTGCAGTCTTCACCCAAGTCAAATCAGTGTGCTCCTGAGTCAACACCAGCTCTCTTCCTGCTGGTCTTTAGCCCACTGAAAGGGATGCAATAAATATTTTGTCCCATTTCTGTTTATCTTATTGATTTGTTCTAGGAATATTAATCTTTCACATGTAAGTCTTAAGTATTTCCTCTCAATCTTATCATCTTTTACATATGTGATACCTTCAGCCCTGTTCTCAACTTTTTAGACATCAGATCTGTCAACTTCTCCTTTATGGCTTTTGGGTTTGTTTTGCATTCCTCAACCAAATTATTAAAATAATCTGGGATCATGACCTGAGCCGAAGGCAGACATCGAACCAACTGAGCCACCCAGGTGCCCCTTAAATAAGACTTTAAATAAAAGATCTATCTCCAAATGGCTAGCCAGTTGGACTAAAAAAATCTTTCCTTTTCCTCACAGACATAAAATGTGGCATATAGCATGTAATATTAAAATTTTATATACGGTTGTAACATTTGTTCCAATGATCTATTTCTGCATCAATACCACACTTCTTATATTGTGCCTTTCTATGTTCTAAAACATGGTAAGTCAATTCTCATCACAATTCTTTTCCAAAAGTTTATTTACTATTCTTGTGAATTAACTTTTCCAAATCTTTATCAGCTGGACAAGTTCTTTAAAGTCTTACTGAAATTTTTATTCAGATTGCACTGAATTTACAGCAAAAAATGGCAGCCATCTATACAATACTGAATATTCCCATACAAGAATATTGCCTATTTTCTCATTTCTCCTTTTTTGTCCTTCAGCAAATGTTTTATTCATATAGATCTTCCATAATTTTGTTAAATTTATACCTGGGTAATTTACACCCACTGCATTTCCTGATCTGTGTGTGTGGGTGCTGTAATCTAATTAGTAAATTATTTAATAAACTAATAATTTTTGCATGTTTACCTTGAACCCCTTTCACCTCACTGAATTCTTAACAGTTCACGTTTTTCAGTTTCTGGGTTGTATTTTCTAGACAATCTTATACCTTGTAAATAATGTTCTGTTGCTTCCATTCCCAATATCTGTATCTCATTTGCTAAGCCCCAGAGAACCCTGTTGTAGAACTGAAGTGGTAGCTGACATTCTTGACTTGTTGCAGGCCTTAATGAGAATACAGAGAAACAATCACATGAATTCCAGTGCCATGCAACTGATAACTGCTTCCCACCCTGAATTTCACCCTAGTTACTTCATAAACCTCACAACTCCACGTTTTTATCCAACCCAAACTTTTTACCCCACCTACAGCACCTTGGAAGGGTGTTACTGTGCTCCAATATTTCATCATTCAAAACCATGATTCTGATGGTTCTCTAATAAGCACATAACATCAAGTTAATAGTTTCCTTCTCTACATTACCTACATTTAAAAGTTATTATGGAATGTATTAAATACATCTTCAAGGTATGCTTCTCTCTTTAAACCTCTGTTAACTTCCATGTGTACACAAGAATGCATTATTCTTTTAATACATTGCTGAAATTAATTTATTAATATTTTAGCATGGATTTTATAACTTGGTGAGAATACGTTCCAGTGGCTTTGTTATTTTGTTTTTGGTAGTATTCTCTCCACGTTTGGGCAGCAGGGACAGAACTCTGAACAATGAGTTATTGTCTTTGTCTTCTTTGTCTCCTTTGTCTTTTCATTTCCCATATTCTGAACTTTAAACAGGAATTACCTAAACTTTGAAATTTGGCATAATGTATATTGAGTTTGTGGAAACTTCTGCAGAGGTAGTTTTTTAATAATCCAAGTTTCTTGATTATAAGTATACTAAGGGTATTGGCTTCGTTTTCGATAATTTCTAAAAATTTTATATATTTCTAGAAAAGCATCCATTTCAATAAAAGCGTCACCATATTAAATTTTTCTAGAAATGGGATTTCAGAAGTTTTAGAAGAGAGCAGCTATATGCACTCTTATTAGAATAAAATTATTTTTCCTCTGCAAAACCCAAACACACACAAACACATCATCTTTGGGGTTACATAATATAACTTTCTACGGCAGCCTGGAAATCATTTGCTTGTCACAGCTAGATTGCTCTCATACCCATTTCTGTTGAGACTTTACAACATATACAGTGGTACACAAAGCATTCTCTTACAAAAAGGGTAACGCTGGCTGTGCTAAGAACAGACTGCAATGGGGCAAGTGTGGAAGCACGGAGGAGTTACACAGTGCTATTAGGTGATAGGCCATGGTGGCAACAACTAAGTTGTTAATAGTAGAGGGGATGAGAACTGCTCAGACTCCAAAAATATCCTGACAGGTGAGCCAAGAGGATTTACACACGCAATGTACTTTCATCAGTAACACTGCATTACAGGCAGATTCTCAACCAGGTACAACTTTTGCTAAGAATTAATGCACTGACTTCAAGTTTTAAGAAAGTTAGGCTCACTGTTTTCATATTTGTGTATACCTATTTACATTAAGCACAGTGCTTTATAAATCTGTTGAAATTCATGCAGATGCTAGAAACAGACAAGACTTCTGCTTTCAATTGTGACATGAAATTACTCAAGATAAATTTAGTCAAATACTGAAGCTTTGGGTCTTGTTATCCCAGAATTACTGGTGGAAGGGGCTTACAAAACAAATGGGGACATGTTAAATACAAAATTAATGTCTGGATTAGGACCTTGCTTTATTTAAATGTCCTTCATGCTACAACACAACCCTCGAAGTCAATCAAGTATGCAACATTATATGCTTCTTCAGAACTTATAAATTTAAGTAACAATTCATAAGCACACCTTCTAAATTTCTACCCAGCAGTTTTAATGCCTGAAAAGGCTTATTATTAGACTGTGGCATCAAGTCCCACGTCAAATGCAAATTTAAGAAAAGCAACTAGAGACTATTATCAGACTACCAAAACTCAGTACGTTCTGTGTTATTTGATACACCTACTTCTCAACTCTAAATTCATTTCTTAACATTGGGAAGTTTTTAAAAGTATCAGTGCCAGGACTCCATCCCTACTCAATTAAATCAGAATCTCTGTAGGCCATCTTTTTCTTTTTTTCCTTTTTTAAGGTTCTCCAGCAAATCCATTGTCAGCCAGAGGTGGGACCTACTGGCCTTAAGAGAATCTTACGAAGAAAAAAATAAATAAAAATAAAGCAGGGGCACCTGGGTGGCTCAGTTGGTTGGCTTCAGTGGAGTCACTTCACCTACTCGTGCATGCTCTCTCTCTCATGAATAAATAAAATCTTTAAAAAAATGAAAAATAAAGCAGCACAGGAAAAGTGTTAAGAAAATGAAGAATTAAGTTAAAAATCAAACGCTCACTCTTTGCTTTCTAACATCACTGACCTCTTGAAAGGTCCAAAGGTTACTAATATTAGAATCTACATTATAACCATATCAATTAGGCAGTTAAGAAAAAATATAAAATAAGGCCCACAAAGGTCTATGTTACTTATCTAGAATCATCCGGTTTAACAGTGGTTTCCAGTGGGGGAAGGCTATCAGGTTTCAGGTATAAACCAATGCAGAAACAATTGCAGGCCATCACAGGGAGAAGGTGAGAACTTCTGGCTCTAGTTTCCTGTGTTCCAGTTGAGGAAAAGAGGAAGGGGACAAAAAAGTGTGTCCATGGGAATGAGCTCCTATGCTCTAAAGGATAATTTGTATTAATTTGCTTTTCACTCATAATTTCAAAGATAAAGCAACATAAAATATAGGGCAAAGGAAAGCTGGTTTTCAAGAACTTGTGTCTTCAAGTTTTTACTGGTACAATAGTCCTTCAAGCCTGGAACCACTCAAAGATGAATCATGCAAACTAAGAAGAAAACCTTTATTTGAAACAGGTCTGTTGGTATGTGTGCTACAGAAAAGGCTGGTTCAGTTTCACTTCAAACCTACACTGATGTATAAATTAGACATTACTTGGGAATGATTAATTTCTGCTAAAATGTAGATTCAATACAACATCATGCCAATTTTTACATTTATTGTAGATCCTATTTTAGCACTAGAGGTTAAATTTTAATCAACAAAAAATGAGAATGACCTTACAGCTACCACTAAGGTAATGAGCTGTGAAATTAATTTCCCAGTATTGCTTTGAAAATATACCCCTAGGTTGTAAAGAGAAATTCTGACTCCATCCAAATGTATGATTTCACTGGAATTCTTCAGTCATCATCTACTGTTGGCTTGATTGTCACTCCTCTTCTTATTTGACCCCAACCAATTAAACTGCAAAAAGAAAATTTTAAAAACCATGAATTTTACACCCATTTCATTATCATTACCACACAATCATATGACATAACTGGTTTTACTTGCCTATCTGCTAAATTTGACTATTCCCAAAACCTGCTGCTCCAGTAAGAAAACTCACATTTTCTTCTTAGATCCTCAGACCCACAAACATGGGCCTAGCCAAAATGAAAGACCAAAAGAGCAAACAAAAGTTGCTACTACAAATATGCTTGTCTTCACTCTATCGAAATAACACTCACCCCTCCAGAACCACCAGAGCCTTCCAGTCAACCTAAGGAATCATGCTGATACATAATCTACCACAGTCTGATTTTCTAAAAAATCTCATTTTCTATCCTTTTCTCCTTGAAAACAATGCATTTTTACCATTCACAACACTCAAAAGATCACAAAGGATTTAGCATGACCGTGGCAGGTAAAGAAAATTAAGAGAAGTAGAAGAACATATAGTTTATTAGCAGATTACTCTCAATAGCAGAGGGACCTCTGCTCCCTCTCTCAATATTTGCTCTAATCAATGACCAGGCTGGATTGCTACCTCAACAATAGCTTCTAGCACAAAACCCATCTAAACATGGGGTAAAACCATAATCCTAAGGAATGTAAAGATCATTCAGATGATCTCATTTAACAACCTTAACATACTTGCTAATTTTTTAAAATCTACTTTTTATTTCAATTTCTTTATTACTGAAGTATAACTGACATACAATATTATATTGGTTTCAGGTGTACAACATAGTGATTTGACAATTCTACATATTATTCAATGCTTACCATAAGTGTACTCACCATCTGGCACCATACATTAGAATATTATTGACCATGCTCCCTAAAGTGTACTTTTCATTTCCAGGACTTACTTATTTTATAACTGGAAGCCTTAATCCCTTTCACCTATTGTAATCATCCCCTACCCACCTCATCCCGCCCACCAGAAACCACCAGTTTCTCTATATTTATGAGCCTGTTTGTTTTTTAGATTCTATGAGTGAAATCATACAATATTTATCTTTCTCCAACTTATTTCACTTAGCATAATACCCTCTAGATCCATCTGTGTTGTCACAAATAGCAAGATTTTATGTTTTTATGGCTGAGTAATATTTCATTGTGCATATATACACCATTATCTACTTCATCCAATCATGAATGGATGGACACTTGGCTATTATAACACTGCAATAAACAAATACATACATGCATGTATCTTTTCAAATTAGTGTTTTCACTTTGAGTAAATACCCAGTAGTAGAATTACTAGATCATACAGTATTTTTAAGTTTTTGAGGAACTTCCATACTGTTTTCCACAGTAGTTGCATCAATTTTTATTCTCATGAACAGTGCCTGAGGGTTCCCTTTCCTCCACATCCTCACCAACACTTGTTATTTGACTTTTTCTTTAAAGATTTATTTATTTATTTATTTGAGAGACAGAGAAAGAGAGAGCACGGGGAAGAGGGGCAGAGGGAGAGCAAGAGAGAGAGGGAATCTCAAGCAGACCCCCCCCCGCTGAGAGTGGAGCCCAACATGGGGCTCGATTTCATGACCCTGAGATCATGAGCTGAGCTGAAATCAAGAATTGGACATCCAACTGACTGAGTCACCCAGGTGTCCCTTTTTGTCTTTTTGACACTAGCTACTCGGAGTGGTGTATATCTTGTATCTCATTGTGGTTTTGACTTGTATTTCACTGATGATTAGTGATGCTATTTTTTGTGTTTGTTGGCTACCTGTATGTCTTTGGAAAATGTCTATTAAGTGCACTGCCCTTTTTAAAATTGAATTGTTCAGCTTATTTGGTGTGGAGTTGTGGAAGTTCTTTATATATTTTGGATATTAAGCCCTTATCAGATATATCATTTACAAATACCTTCGCCCATTCAGCAGATTGTCTTTTCATTTTGTTGATGATTTCTTTTGCTATGCAAAAGCTTTATATTTTGGTGTAGTTCCAATAGTTTATTTCTGCTTTTGTTTCCCTTGCTTGAGGAGACATATCCATAAATATGTTGCTAAAGCTGAAGTCAAAAATTACTGCCAGTTTTCTTTTAAGAGTTTTATGGTTTTGGGTCTCACATTTAGGTCTTGAATTTGTTTTGGAGTATGGTGTAAAAAAGCGGTCCAGTTTTGGGGTGCCTGGGTGGCTAAGTCAGTTAAGTGTCTGCCTTTAGCTCAGGTCATGATCTCAGGGTCCTGAGATAGAGCCCCAAGTTGGGCTCCCTGATCGGCGGGGAGTCTGCTTCTCCTCCTGCACTCGTGCACATGCGCACTCTCCCTGTTTCAAATAAATAAATAAATAAATAAATAAATAAATAAAATCTTAAAAAAAAAAAAAGGTGGGTCAGTTTCATTCTTCTGTGTGTAGCTGTCTAGTTTTCTCAGCACCATTTATTTTTTTTTAATTTTATTTTATTATATTATGTTAATCACCATACAGTACATCCCCAGATTCCGATGTAAAGTTTGATGCTTCATTAGTTGCGTATAACACCCAGTGCACCATGCAATACGTGCCCTCCTTACTACCCATCACCAGTTTATCCCATTCCCCCACCCCCTCCCCTCTGAAGTCTTCAGTTTGTTTCTCATAGTCCATAGTCTCTCATGTTTCATTCCCCCTTTCTCAGCACCATTTATTGAAGAGACTTTCTTTTCCCCACTGCATATTCTTGCCTCCTCGGTCATAGATTAACCGACCACATAAGACTGGGTTTATTTCTTCACTATCGTGTTCCATGGATCTGTTTGTCTATTTTTGTGCCAGTACCATACTGTTTTGATTACTACAGTTTTGTAATATCGCTTGAAATCTGGGACTGTGATATCTCCAGCTTTGTACTTTTTCAAGACTGGCTATTTGGGACCTTTTGTGGTTCCACACAAATTTTAGGATTATTTATTCTAGTTCTATAAAAATCCTATGGTATTCTGATAGGAACTGCATCGAATTTGTAGATTGCTTTGGACAGTATCACCATTTCAACAATATTAATTCTTCTAACCCATAAGCATAGTGTATCTTTCCATTCGTTTGTGTTGTCTTCAATTTTTTTCACCAAAGTCTTACAGTTTTCAGAGTATAGGTCTTTCACCTCCTTAAATTTATTCCCGGGTATTTTATTCTTTTTGGAGCAACCACAAATAGAACTGTTTTCTTAATCTCTCTTTCTGCTACTTTGTCATTAGTATATAGAAGTACAACAGATTTCTATATATTAGTTTTGTATCCTGCAACTTTCCTGAATCCATCTATTATTAGTTCTAACAGTTTTCTGGTGGAGTCTTGCTAATTTTTAAGCAAAATCTAGTTTGACGTGGATAGAATCCTCTTATAGTATTAGTGGGCAGACACAAAAAAAATCCTTTTATTTTAAAATCTGTTCTGAGCTAGGAAATGTACCATTCTGAGAATAATACATTCTTTCTTGAATTTCTGAAAGTTTATTATTTAAGCCTATTTTAAAATACCCTGGAAATCAGTGTGTCTTTAATAGCAAATAGTATAATCACATCAAAGAGTAAAATCAAATGACATAAATCACCACAAAGCAGGATTATTTACTTAAAATTCAACCAGGGGGCGCCTGGGTGGCACAGCGGTTAAGCGTCTGCCTTCGGCTCAGGGCGTGATCCCGGCGTTATGGGTTCGAGCCCCACATCAGGCTCCTCTGCTATGAGCCTGCTTCTTCCTCTCCCACTCCCCCTGCTTGTGTTCCCTCTCTCGCTAGCTGTCTCTCTCTCTGTCAAATAAATAAATAAAATCTTTAAAAAAAAAAAAATAAATTAAAAAAAAAAATAAAATTCAACCAGAAGTTTAACTCTCTCTAAAGTATAGAGTAATAATTCAGATCAATCTTCTGAACAGTAAGTGATGAGAGACCTTCATGGGGCACGGTATCAGGGAAGCCTTAATAAGGGAAAAAAGTAGTGAGCAAAAAACAGAGAGCCTAACGTGATTTGAATAATTATGACAACAATGAGGACTCAGAACAGTGTAATTTAGAGGGTTTGTATGAGACAAAGCAGGAAGAAACATATATAAGTATATGTAATTCCAGCCAAGAATACATAACCCGAATCTAATCTTAGAAGTATCAGATAGGGACACCTGGGTGGCACAGCGGTTAAGCGTCTGCCTTCGGCTCAGGGCGTGATCCTGGCGTTATGGGATCGAGCCCCACATCAGGCTCCTCCGCTATGAGCCTGCTTCTTCCTCTCCCACTCCCCCTGCTTGTGTTCCTTCTCTCTCTGGCTGTCTCTATCTCTGTCAATTAAATAAAATCTTTAAAAAAAAAAAAAAACCATTTAGAAGTATCAGATAAACTCCAACTGAGGAAGAGTAAAAATGTATTCTTCAAAAGAGTCAATGTCAAGTAAGACAAAAAAAAAAAAAAAAAAAGCTGAGGAAGTACCCGATTAGAAATCAAAGAGATATGATAACTAAATGCACTGCATGAGCCTAGACCAGAGGGACTAGAGGACACTATTGGGACAAGCTGTATAACTGGAATATCAACTGTAGGTTTCAGTAATTTATCGATGTTAACTTCTTGAAGCGGTTAATTAAGAGAATGTCCTTGCTTTTAGGAAATATATACCAACGTGTTAAGAGATCAAGAAGTATGACATACACAACCCACTTCTTAAACAGCTGAGAAAAAATTTTATATATATAGAAGAATACACACACACATATGTAAAAATAAACTGTGTATCTGGGAAAAGGGAACAGGAGTTGTGTGCAATTCTCGCAATTTTCTTGTTAAGTTTGAAATTGTTTCCAAATACAAAGTTTTAAAAAGCCAAAGAGAAATAGTGAACTTAAATTCACTGGTTTTTTTTGTAGGTTGTGTGTATCACAAATCAGGGCTAGAAATACAGATTCTAAGTCATCCAAATAAATAGTTGAGCTAAAGCTTCAATTGTGTTCAAGGTAAAGTGTGCATGCACAAAACCAAGAACTTAAGGGAACTGTGTCTTTTTTATTAGATAGTGACAAAAGCTGGTAAACTTACCGCCAGTGTTTCTCAACTCTTCGGCTAAGAGCAATTTTTTCTCCTACTTCTGTGCACACAGGATTAGTCAAAACGATTTTGCCCAAATCGGCCTTGACTGCACTAACTCTTCCTCCTGTTGACAGGGATCCTATGTTTACCATGAGCACTTCATTCTTAGACAGCTTTTGCACCTAGGAAAATAAATCGAGGAAAGATAAACCCCAAAATCAAGAGAATGCTTTCCAAAATTGACTGCTTATTTTCCTACGTCCTTGCCAACAACAATAGATATCAGCAATTTTCCATCTCTGCCAACCTAATATGAGACTTTTCAACTTCCTGAAAGTAGAAAGCCAAATTTACTCATCTTTTATCTTAATCCCATGTTAACTATAAAAGAATGAACCTCAAAACTGGTCCTAACATCACTGGCACTTTTCTGAAACAGGAATTACAGAAAGCATTTACCTTTGCTGCTTTCTTGTCTCCTTCAGTGCGTACACCTAGCAGCCGTCTAAGTAGGAAATAGGAGATTTCCAATTCTGTGAAGATCTCCGGTAAAGCTCCAACTGCACCAAGTACTTGTCCCACCATTCTGTCAGCCCGGCACAAAGTGGGGTCAATTTTTGTTCCCACTCCTGATATAAAAACAAGATATATAAAGCCCAACTTTTTATTTTCTAATAAAGTTGCTTACCCACAACTTAGTCAAACAAGTACAGCATATACCTATACATTTTAATACACATTTATATTCTCATACTCATATAATAGCTACACAGGCATGACAAAATACCTGTCTTACCTGAAGAAGTAGAATCATAAACCCATGGATTAGTTGGGCATTTGAGAACAGTCTCTTGATTTAAATTCTAAATAAAGGACAGAGATGACAGCCTAACTCAAAAATGAGTCTGAATATATTTAATAAAGGTTGAAAAGATACAAAATTCATGATGAGTAATTTGTAGAATATTTGCCTGCCATTTCTACCCAGGAAGGCTGATTAAAAAAAATAACTTCAGGACTTCATATATGATTCCTGGGATCCACTTCAAAATATTTTAGCTGCATGGGACTCCTGGGTGGCTCGGTCGGTTAAGTGGCTGCCTTCGGCTCAGGTCATGACCCTCAGGTCCTGGGACTGAGCGCCGCATCGGGCTCCTTGCTCAGCGGGGAGCCTGCTTCTCCCTCTGCCTACTGCTCCCCCTGCTTGTGTTCTCTCTCTCTGACAAATAAAAAAATCTTAAAAAAAAAAAATATTTTAGCGGCATATGAGGAGAGGAAAGGAGATGTAAAGAGGAAGCAAGACTGGTAAAGTATTGACAACTGTTCAAGGTGGGTGGTGGCTACATGAGCATTATCATTAAATTACATACAGTAAACTCTTAATTACAGGATAGAAAAGTGAATTATATACCCAAAAATCAGAGAACCAAAAGATAAACTTCTTTATCCAAGAATTTCTTCTTTAATCCAAAGGTACAACATGTCTAATTCTCATTTGAATCTTGTCTTTTTCTGGGTATCTGGTAATACACTAAGTTGTAAGGGACTAGAAAAATCCATAAAATCATCTCAGTAATTGCTAACCAATTGAAGTTATTTTTTTATTCCCACCTCACAGTAAATATGATCTGACAGGATTCAGTTGACATTTGCGGGTAACTTTTCATTTGCAAAACACAAAAAGAAACAACTACTCTCTACCACCAAAACAGTGTAGACAAAAAAGTATACTTAATTATTTTTAATGCTGGATCATAAAACTTAATTACTGCTAAAAGTAGTTACTTCATATACTAAACCAAAATGTATCCTTCTTTATCCTTAGAAATAATTTTTATGAACACATGAAACCATCTTATGAACTAAAACCAACAGCTTAACCACGTGAATGTTCCCCCACCCCAATCAATTATTTAAAATACCCAATTAAAAATCTACAATACATCTTTTTGGGTAATCCTTTTCCCATGAAAAACACCACAAAAATGTAGGGATGAGAGAAAAATCCTTACCGATAAGACCTCCTGGAGCAGCATATTGAAGGTCATTATGCTCCGCAAAAAGTGACACAATTTTGGAAAAGATTGGTTTACACATGAGTTTTCCTTCACTATCTTTGGAAACAATACCAGGTCTGACTTCTATCTCCTGGCCCACCTATAAACGGGTAAGTTAGTAATTAGAATTGTTGTCGGATGACACCATTACCACTTACATATCAAAAGTCCTAACAGAAGATGCCCAAACTGAAAAGGCAATTATTTCTCTATGTCGAGGACTGTTACTTAAAAAAAAAAAAAAGTGGAAGAGAGCTTCAAAACCAGAAACGTTCATCCAACTGTTGCTAACTACCTACCACACAAGCCTATCTGCATATAAAATGTGCTCCGTACTCACAAAGAAAAAAATTTTACTTTTCAATTTGGAGTGCCCATACAATTCACCTTATGATTAAGGCAAGGGAAAAACAAAATAAAAACACAACAATCAAAATCCAGTTCACCTTTAATACTCCTTTTAGAATGCTACCACCAGCTACACCACCTTTTAGGTCATCAACTTCACAGCCAGGTTTGTTGACATCAAAAGACCTAATAACTAAAAGAAAACAAAACAAATTAAAGCCAATTCTGCTTGTTTTAACTTTAAAGGAAATATTCTTTACTAAAATAACTTTTCTGAGATAGTAGCCACATAATATTTATACACACATGGGCGACTTTGTGACAAAATCTATTATCATTACTCCTTTGTTTACTGTAGGCTTGCTTATGATGAAAATAGTGGAAATAAATTAAAAGTTAATTGATAGGGGGCATATTATGGTACATCCATACTATGGAATATCAGCAGGTATTAAAGAATGTTTTGGGTTTTGGGTTTTTTTAACGATTTATTTATTTATCTGAAAGAGAGCGTGCATGCATGCTGGGGGGATGGATGGAGAGGGAGAGAGAAACTTAAGCAGACTCCATGCTGAACGTGGAACCTGACATGGGGCTTGATCCCATGACCCTGAGATCACTACCTGGGCTGAAATGAAGAGGTAGACGCCTAACCAACTGCGCCACCAAGGCACCCCTAAAAAAAGAATGTTTGACCTATAATGTAATGACCTGAAAGGATAACCCACATATACTATTAAAACACACACACACACACAATTAGACAAAAATAACACACAGAGTATGATCCCATTTCTGTAAAGTAAAACTAAAACAGGAAAAACGTACGTGTTTATATATAATGATGTGAATAAAGAGGAAGGTGTGAGACTAATACACACCATTAATTCTGATTACTTCTGGGCTAAAGGGCTAGAAACAAAAGGCAGGGGGACTGTGGACTTCTTTTCTTTATCTGCCTCTGTATAACTTCTTAAATTAAAATTTAGTTTTAAAACTACAAAACAACTTTAGAACTATAGGAGCTGAACTTAGGTCCTGAGAACAGTGACCCTGAACAAGGATATGCATCACGATCACCCAAGAGAACACTTCCCACAATATAAAGGGGGGCACCAGGTGCAGGCCCAGAGGAGGCCCAAATGTCTCTTTTTTTTTTTTTTTTTTTAAGATTTTTTTGTTTATTTGACAGAGATAGAGACAGCCAGCGAGAGAGGGAACACAAGCAGGGGGAGTGGGAGAGGAAGAAGCAGGCTCATAGCAGAGGAGCCTGATGTGGGTCGATCCCGTAACACCGGGATCACGCCCTGAGCCGAAGGCAGACGCTTAACCGCTGTGCCACCCAGGCGCCCCCCAAATGTCTCTTTTAAAAAAGGCTCCTAAATCTCTGTGTAGGAACCACAAGTTTAGCATAGTACCAATACTGGTACTATGAACTTAAATAAAAGTGAAAAGGACATGAAAATCTTCATTAATGGTACAAGGAAAACATTTGTACGAAAGTTCTAATACCCTGTTCCTGACTAAAACATTTTAATTCCATGGAGAATACTATATGACTCCATCTTGATCACATGACATGGGGATTCTGCCCCTCTTCCAGTAATGCAAACTAGCATTGCCAATACAATCCCAGAATCAAAAAAAACCCAAAAAAACAAAAACAAAAACAAACTGTATGAAGATTGTTAATATCTCTGCAGAAAGAGAAAGTATAATAAACACCCTTCAAGGGGAATCACCAACGTGAAAAAGATCAAATTGAGAGTTAAAGACAAATACTATCACTTACCAATAAGTCGGGGTTCTGAAGTAAAGTCTCTTGGGGGTACTGGAATTTTCTTCACTATGTACTCACAAACAACCTCAATATTGTATTTCAGCTGAGCAGAAATTGGAATAATAGGAGCTCCTTCTGCTACCGTACCTATTCAAAATTTAGAAAGATTAAGATTCTTTAGTTTTACAGAACTTGATCTATGTTAAATGAAAAGGTTAAGATTACTAAGATAGATGCCTAGGGGCGCCTGGGTGGCTCAGTCAGTTGAGCCTCTGGCTCTTGTTTCAGCTCAGGTCATGATCTTGGAGTCGTGAGATCGAGCCCCATGTCAGGTGCTGTGCTCAGCAGAGAGTCTGCTTGAGATTCTCCCTCTCCCTCTTCTTCTGCCTCCCCTTCCCTAAAATAAATAAATCTTAAAACAAAAACTAAAATAGATGCCTAAACATCCTCACACAAACGCCAGCAACAGGCGCAAAGTGATAATTCTGTTTAGAAAGGTGGCAGTATTCTATTTGCTTTACTCCTGAAAATGAATACTAGTCCCTTTAAGGAAAAAAACTGTTAAAATATATTTACACATATTTACTATACTAAAATGATAATACTGTCTAAAGGAAATAAAATACTAACACTCCTGGGAAAAAGCACATTACTACTTTAAAGATTTCTAGTAACATGTAATTAACCTCTCAATAAATGTCAAGGTAAAATTACAGACTCTTTGCTAATCAAAGACTACTGGCTCATAAAATATTTGCTCCTTATTAATTATATGTCAAACAGGTTGGTCAAAGAAATAGACCAAACATAATTAGATTTTAATCAAACTGACTTATTCCTTTTCATTGCACCACAACTAGGTTCATGGGAGTCAACCCTTCCAATAAAGGTGAGAGAGAACTGTCAACAATAACAAGCATCACGTCTTCCCTGAAATGAAAAACCCTATGCAACAGAGAAATGAACACTATAATGATTAAATATATCATTGTCAGTTTCAGTGATCAAAGTACTTGGTAAGAATAGTGTTAAGACTTAAAATAAGTTTAAAACAAAAAAAGCTTTTATTCATTAAGGAGGACTTTTTTTTTCTAAACCGATTCATAATTTCCAGAATACAACTTCAGTTCTAACTTTCAGCCAGCAAAAATATATTTCAGTTTGAACTTCCAATTATAAAATAAGTCACTGGATGAAATGTATAGGATACTGAATGTAGACAATAATATTTTAACAACTTTGTGTGGTAACAGACGGTAACTACATTTGCCGTCAGGAACACTGCATAATGTATAGAATTATCAGAACTGTCGAATCACTACGTTGTACACTTGAAACTAACGTTAACAGTATGTCAACTATACTTCAATAAGAAAATATTTTAGATATCCATGGATGAAAAAATATATGTCCTTTAGTTTATCAAATTCACAAACACAGATTTCACTAACTGTATCAGGTGGCTAACAAGTAGTAGGTAGAGAAATAAGGTTTCAAGACACATAAATTTATCTATTTCAGATAGTCTACTATAGTAAAAGTTAAATTTAACATCTGGTATCTGGATTAAATACCTTTCAAAGTGATTCATAGATTTATTAGCGATTATAGCTTCTTACCTTGTACAAATGCAAGGATCTGTTCATACTGTTCTTTAGCCTGACTTTCTTTTACCAAATCAATTTTATTTTGTAGAATCAAAATATGCTTCAGTTTCATGATTTCTATAGCAGCCAGGTGTTCCGAAGTCTGAGGTTGAGGACAAGACTCATTACCAGCTAGAGGATGAAGAATAAAACAGATTCATGAGAATTAACTGGAAATACCCAGAATAGGCAAATCTATAGGGACAGAAAGCAGATTGGTGGTTTCCAGGAGCTGGGGGGAAGGTATGGCACACAGTGACTGCTTAATGGGCATGGGGTATCCTTTTGGAGCAATGAGAATGTTCTGGAACTAGAAAATGGTGATGTTTGTAGAACACTGTGAATGTACTTAATGTCACTGAGTTGTACACTTTAATGCTATAATGGTAAATTTTATTTTATGTGTATTTTTCTACCCAAACTAATTTACTTGGCATCTAATAAAAGAACTTTTGCGTGTCCTAGCCTTACTCCAGGCAGAAGTCCTGGATATCACTGCCAAGTGTCCACCTTTCACCCCATTTCACCCTCTGCGCCTGCGTTCACTGGAGCCTCCGGATCATTTAGCTTTCATCCCTGGTGCTATGCAAGAAGCTTCCAAGAAGCAGTCTTAGAGATGTTTTGGCCCAGTTACTACTACCAAAGGGTACTCGCTAACAAAGGGAGATAAAAACACTAAATGCACAGATAACCAACAGTGTGTCATACAGAAATTGGCATGTTTTGTTGGGCACTCCAACAATCACCTTCCCCAAGCAGTGATGTTGAGCTGTCCTGTACTGTATCTACTTGGCATCCTTTAAAAAAAATTATGTCCCATAGATTAAGTGTCTGCCTTTGGCTCAGGTCATGATTCCAGGGTCCTAGGATTGAGCCCCACATCAGGCTCCCTGCTCAGCGGGGAGCCTCCTTCTCCCTCTCCTCCCCGCTCTTGCTCTATCTCTGTCTCTCAATCGCAAATAAAATCTTTAAAAAAATAAAAATAAAAATTATGTCCCATAGCAATGAAATCTCTTGACAGCTCACATAAGGAAGGTATCACAACCCTAGCTTTGAAAACCCCAATTAGGTCTACACTTCAGCACTCACTATGAATAAGATTTGCATCTGAACAAAACCACTATACATCAACAACTGCAGCATTGAATAGATGTACACTTACACACAAATTAAAAACTAAAATAATAAATCACCTCATGTGATCCAGGTGGGAAAAATGCACTACTGACTTTAATTTAAAAATATATACTAATCTAAGAATTCTATCAGTCCCACATCTATCTTGTTTAGTATTGTGTGATAGCTGGTAGGCACAGATGTCACCCTGGAAGACGTGTTAGCTCCCATTTGTGTCACTCTTAGGTAATGGATATGGCCCTTAATGGCCTTAGTTCCCCTTTAAATATTCCACCTTGGATTTGCTCCACACTGATTTGTCGAAACCAATTCTGATATATTTACCTATTAACAGAAGAGCTGCATCCATCACTGCTGCACCGTTTAGCATAGTAGCCATCAAAATATCATGGCCAGGACAGTCAACAAAGGAAACATGTCTAACAATTAAGAAATGACAATCAGTCCTAAAATCAATTCATATTTCAACAGACAGAAATTCCCAAATCCAATCAAAATGAATATGGTATGGTATGAAATATATACTGGAAACGTCATCAATTTGAAAGCTATAACAGTGTTAACAGAATGGGCACTGCCATCCGAAAAAATAATTTGCCAAAAATTCCTCCAGCACCTTGAAAAGCTGGAACTGCCAGTATGAAGTAGAGATGGCAGAACTATTTTAGCAAAACTGCTACTTACTGAGGATCACTAGTTTTAAAAAGTGTATACTCAGACTCCTGAGAAACAAACTGAGGGCTTCAGAGGGGAGGAGGGGTGGGGGAATGGGATAGGCTGGTGATGGGTAGTAAGGAGGGCACGTATTGCACGGTGCACTGGGTGTTATATGCAACTAATGAATCATGGAACTCTACATCAGAAACCAGGGATGTACTGTATGGTGACTAACATAATATAATAAAAAAAAGTTATTATAATTAAAAAAAAGTGTATACTCACATTGTCATGATCTAAAACAGGGGTTAGCAAACTAAGGCCCTTAGGCCAAATCTGGCCCATACCCACTCAAGCACCTATTATTTGCATCTGCTTTCGTAACACAAGAGCAGAGATGAGTAACCTCTTCCCAGAGAACCTATAGACTGCAAAGCTGTAAATATTTATGATCTGGCCACTTATAAAAAAAAGTCTGTTATTCTCTGATGAGGACCAGAACTAGGGTGAGGCTGAGTGAGATATTTGCCTCAGGTGCAAAATTTAAAGGAGTGCCAAAAAACTCACTAATCAAGATAAATAATATTTAAATTTAAGATTTTTAAGAAAATTAATGCAAAAAAATTCACGATGCACAAAATATCAAAGGTAACTAATAATGCCATTCTTAACCAAAAATAAAAAGTGATACTGAAGAGGAAAAAAATCTGTAATTTTGAGTTGTCTTTAAACAAATGATATTCTATTAAGATTTCTTTGCATCAATTTCAAAAAGCACTGCCTCGAAATACTGTTTATCCTGATCACTGAAGTTTTGTGTTTTTTTTTTTTCTTTAGGATTTCTCCCTTTACATTTTGGGCCCAAGGCAAGGGCCTCACTCACCTCTCCCCAGTCCTAGCCTTGCTCCAATGTAAAATTTCCTTGTGGGCCATCCCCAACCCCATTAACATCACTAGGTAGAAGTCGTCTGTATCCTCTGATAAAGAACCAGGATATGAATCACATTCAGAAACTAGATGGCTAACAAGCCCATATACTGAAGAGAGGTAATTAAGAATGGGTTTGTTCATCCCCTATCTAAAAAACAAAAACAACATTGTTTAAAAGAAATGTCGGAAGCCCGGCAAAAAGCTTCCCCTATATCCAATGAGCTGTGTTTCCCTGTATTCCATCTGCTTACATGATACCTTTCCTTTGGAGAACTTGCATGGAGTATCTAAATTGAGGCTGAAATACTTGACTTTTCAAATTACTGTCATTATAGACAATAAGGACATTAATAGAAAAAATAACATTCAGTAGTTTCATAATTTAATATCTCAGTTAAATATTTCAAAAAGCACAATCACAAGACAATAGAATATGAAGTATAAAGTGTTTTTTGAAAGAGGTCACCTGACTAATTTGAAATTCCCTTTGGTCCCTGGAATGTCTGTAGGAAACTCATCTGGTGTACTACTTCCACAGGATCTATAACATTCTGGCCGAGGACAACTTGGGTCGTCAAGTTTATAAATCTAAAAATTCCAACGGAAAAAAGATTTGAATTTGTTGTCTGCACATTCAACAATCGAAGTTATTTCTAGTTCCACAGTACAAGCTCACCTTAGCATTAGCATATCCAAGCTTGATTGTAATGTTTCTTTCTAGTTCATTTTTGAACCTGACAGTGTGAACTCCAGAAATAGCTTTTACAACTGTGGATTTCCCATGAGCTACATGACCAATTGTACCTATAGACAAAGTTTAAGAAATTAATTCATATGCATTCAATTACACCAAATACTATTTCAAAAAGCACTGGAGAAGAAAACCCAATAAAACTCACTATAAATATCAGCATAAAACCAACAATGACTTCAATTTTTCCTCCTTCATATTCTTTCCTACCAAAACCTTATTCTAATACAGGACCGAATGGAACTTTCCATGTAATGACAATCCCATTCCAAAACTACACTCAGGGGGTGCCTGGGTGGCTCAGTCGTTAAGCCCCTGCCTTCGGCCCAGCGTGTGGTCCCAGGGTCCTGGGATCGAGTCCCGAGATGGGCTCTCTGCTCCGCTGAGAGCCTGCTTCTTCCTCTCCCACTCCCCCTGCTTGTTGTGTTCCCTCTCTCACTGGCTGCGTCTCTGTCAAATAAATAAAAATAAATTAAAAAAAAAAACACACTTAGTAAAAGCTATTCATCCTATGTTTCTAATCACAAAAAAGACTACCTTCATTTAAAATAAACACTCAAGAAGAAGATAAAATTCTAGATACTAAGGAAATTTCCAGCATAACTAGAGTGAAGTAAACAGGAATGAGTCCTGACACAACCAAAAAGAATCCATGAAAACAGGAAAATAACTCAGGTTTAATTATGGTAATGCTATCAAGGGTAGCATGTATAACTTCTTAATAACCTGATGGTAGAGCTTTACTTTTAGCTAGATTTAATTATGCCGCTTGTACAGGCTGTCAAACACCCTAAATTTACACTCAGTCAACATACCTTCTCCTCTAAAGTTCCAGATGGCAACTGGGGCGGGGGGGGGGGAACCCTTCTACTTAATAATCACTTATATACCAAATAAAACTTTCGAAAAGTATGCCCTTGCAATAACCCTGTGTGGCAAGTACCACCACATTTTCACCTCTTCTGCTACATATGACTACAACTTGCCTAGTGCTACTAAATTTTTCATATGTACGTATCTTTTCTTCTCACTTAGACATGAGCTAGGCGTGAGCAATATGTGCTTCCCACAAAATCCAGCAGTGCTTTACTCACAGAGGCTCAAAGTCTATTTCTTGAATGCCGGCGTCCTCATAAAATTCAGGTAATCACACAAAGGGAGAAGTTAAAATTACTTGTCGAGATCAAGTCAGGTCACCAAGTTATTCTTATCTTACCTATATTAATTGTGGCTTGTCTGCTGATAACTTCGTGTGAAAGTGGCGTCAACTTGGTAACATCCTGAAATGAAATCATTTTTATTTTAAATCGCTGAACGTAAGACAGATCACAACTCTGACTTTATATTTGCTACCCACAGCTTGCCACCATGTGAACAGTTCTCCTCTACTTCTAAAGCACTTCTCCTGCAAAAGCAATATTGTACTCTGATGACTGGGAAGCCCTAAAAGTCCTTCATCGTTACAGAAGACTACACCTCCACTCGCTACGGGAGATGTGAAAGCCCGAGACCCCCCCCCCACCTTGACAGCATTAGCACCAAGGACGATGTAGATAGTCCTTTCCCAGACCTTTAGAAGCAAATGCCTTAGTAACGTTTAACACCATGACTTTCCAGCCTAATCCTTCGGGGGCTTGAGGTCCCACAACCTCACTGCCCCATGCACAGCTCGCGGACTTGCCGAGGTGCTGGCGGCGGCACGAGTCTCCCTCCTAACACATGCTCCCGACAGCCTGGCACTGCCTCGTCTCAACTCCTATCGGGAGGCTCGATCATCCACTTCTGAGTTCGCTCCGAATCCTTGCAGAACGAAACCTTACCAAAGTGGCGAGATCCTGGCGAGAAAGATGCGGCTGCCCCAGAGTCACTCCAGCCTCACCCCCCGCCATCTTGCTCCGAGAGGAAGGAAGTCGCCCCAGCTGCTGCCTGACCGAATGCAGGTCCCCTTGTGCGCGGCGGGGAAGCGGAGGCGGGAAGGCCGACTAGGGCCCACGCCTGGGAAAGGAGGACGGCCGGTACAGCAGGGGCCTCGCTGCATGGACTTCTCTCCGCTTGGGTTTACACAGTGCCTGCCGGAAGACTCACTAAAAAAACATGAAGCAATATTTCGGAATCCATTCTTTGCAAACCCGATGGATTTTTGTGCAGGCAACGCTGAGGGCAGCCCCAAAAGAAGCCCCCCCCCCCCCCCACCGCCGCTAGGCGGGTGATGCAACCGCCAAGCGCGCTAGCGAGGGAGAAGCCACTTCCGGTTCCCGCGGGGATGGCCGGAAGAATTTCCTGGAACCTGGGAATGTTCTCTGAGGGTGTGAGGACAGACGATGGGGCTGTCCATCTTTACCGATTTCCATAATTTAATAAGGCGAGATGGGCTCGGGGTGCGGCTCGGCTGTAATGGCCACGCTGGCCGCGCTCACGGCTCTGCGCGTCACTGGCGGGCGGCGGGAAGGGCGCCCTCGCGCGGAGGTTTGATGAAGTGGTCAGCGGTCTAGGAATGGGAAGAGCAAAGTCCCTAAATGGTTCTCAGGGACAGGTTTTTAGGACCTGGGAGGCGGTCCATGGTGGCTCTAAACTGCACAGCGTGGAGTTAGCATAAGATAGAAGCTAGGTTTTGTAAGAACGCCCAAGGAGTTTTTTATTTAAGCCCATACAGGAAAACTCACTTCTTTAATGGAAAGATTACTACTAAATCGGTGTTTTAAAATGTGAAGACTTCGGGGACTTTACTTTTTTTTCCACGGTGTATCAAAAAGAAGTCGAGTAATTTTTGTTTCTCCCCATGCATTTCTATACTTCCTATGTTTTCTGTCATGAGCAAGTGTTCTTTTCTAGCCAGCAAAAAATGTAAGGAAAGGTGAATAGGAATGTAGGAATAGGAATAAGAATGTAGATTACCTGTGTTCTTAGAATACTTAAGTAATGTTAAAAAGAATGTGTTTTCTATCACATATGTTTTAGGTTACAACAGTTTATCTAACATAGGAAGTTCTATTTCAATAAATGCATTCATTGGTTAAGTGTTGGTAGAGACCGTATAATGTATTGTGTTTGAATGGAGGCATTTAGGGGCGCCTGGGTGGCTCAGTCATTAAGCATCTGCCTTTGGCTCAGGGCGTGATCCCAGGGTTCTGGGATCCAGCGCCAGATCGGGCTCCCTGCGCGCTGGGAGCCTGCTTCTTCCTNCCCCCCCCCCCCCCCCCCCCCCCCCCCCCCGCTTGTGTTCCCTCTCTCGCTGGCTGTCTCTCTCTCTCTCAAATAAATAAATAAAATCTTTTAAAAAAATGAGTGGAGGCATTTAGTTCCTAAATTTAGGAACTTACAGATTCATAAGTTTATAAATTTAGAATTTATCTTACATTCTAAATAGTTATACCAGCCAATTCAGAAAACCCACTGAGGTGATAAAAATGTAGAAATGTCGAATTGTTGTGCCCTACACCTGAAACTAATGTAATATTGTATGTCAACTATACTTCAATTTTAAAAAATGTTGTCGAACTAGTGGTGATGGTTGCACAACTTTATGAATATACTAAAAAACAGTGAATTGTATGGTGTAAGAGAGTGAATCATATGGTATGTGAATTATATCTCAAGAACAAAATTCATTGTTAATAAATAGAACATAATATGCTTCATTGTCAGAAATGTGTACCGAAAATAGAAATGTCACAAGAAATAATGTTAATTAAAAATTATAAATATTGGCGCTGACTTAACAAGTATTAACTTTATTTACCCCTCACAACAATCTGATGAGTTAGATGGTATTATTCCCATTTTTACAGGTGAGGAAACTGAGTTCCTAAAAGATTACATAACATGCCCACAATCCCACAGCTTGTAAGTAGCAGAGCTGGAATTCATAGGCAATCACAAGTATACTCTTTTTAAAAAGTCAGCTTTGAGGTAAAATTTGCATACCATGAAATCCACCCACCTTAAGTATACAATTCAGTGATTTTTAGTAAATTTACAGAGCTGTGTAACCACAATCGAAATTTTGAATATTTCTGTCACCCCAAAGAGATCCCTCATGTCTATCTGAAGTCAGTCCCCCTTTCCATTTCTGGCCCTAGGCAACCACCAAAGGTCTTTGTCTCTATGTACAATTTCTGGACATTTCATATAATTGGAATCATGTAATATGTAGTCTTTTGCATCTGGCTTCTTTCACTGAGCATAGTGGTTTTGAGGATCATCCATGCTCCAGCATCTATCAATAGTGGTTCATTCCTTTTTATTCCTGAGTAAATTCCATCATATGGGCATATCACATTTTGTTAATCCTTTCACCAGTTGATGGATATTTGGATTGTTTGCACGTTTGGCTATTGTGAATAATACTGCTATGAACATTGGTGTACAAGTTTTTGTTGTAAATAATGTCCCTATGGACATTTCTGTGCACATTTTTATGAAAACATGTTTTCATTTCTCTTGTTAAATATCTAGTTGTGCAATGGTAAATCTATGTTATCTGATGGTAAATCTATGTTTAACATTTTGTGGAATAAACTTTTCTAAAGTGGCTGCACCATTTTGCATTCCTACCAGCAATCTATGAGGGCTCCAGCTTCTCCAAATCCTTACCAATGCTTGATACTGTTTTTTTCTTTTTATTATAGACATTCTAGTAGGTGCGGTTTTCATTTGCATTTCTCTAATGACTAATGATTTATTGAGCATCATTTCATGTACTTACTAGACATTCATATTTTTTCATTGGTAAAAAAAGCTATTCCAGCCCATTCTTAAATTGGGTTGCTTATTTGCTTATTATTGAGTTGCAAGAGTTCTTTATATATTCTGGATACAAGTCTCTATCAGACACATGATTTGCAAATGTTTTCTTCCAGGGGGTCACTTGTCTTTTCATTTTCTTAACGGTACCTCTGAAGAGCAAAAGTTTTTAACTTTGATGAAGTCCAATTTATTTCTTCATTTATGAATCATGCTTTTGGTATCATACTTAAGAACACTTTACCTAGCTCAAGTCCACAAAGACTCCTAGGTTTTCTTCTTAAAGGTTGATAGTTTCAGCTCTTATATTTAAGCCTATGATCTATTTTGAGTTAATTTTTCGTGTAAAGTGTGAGGAAAGGGTTTAAATCCATCCAAAAGTGTTTAACTCTTTTTACATGCGGATATGCAATTGTCCCAGCACTATTTGTTGAAAAGACAATCCCTTCCCTATTGAATTGCCTTGGCATCTTTGTAGAAAATAAATTGACCATAAAAGGGTTTATTTCTGGACTCTCAATACTGTTCCATTGATCTAGATGTCTGTACTTATCCCAGTACAACACTGTCTTGATTTCTGTAGTTTTTCAGTACATTTTGAAATTGGAAAGTGTAAGTCTTTTAACTATGTCCTTTTTCAAAACTGTTTTGGCCCTTCTAGAACTTTTGCATTTCCATATAAATGTCAGGATCAGCCTATTTCTGCATAAAAAGAAAAAAAAAAAGCTTGCTGGGTTTTTGACATGGATTGTTTTGAGTCTGTAGGTCAGTTTAGGGAGAATCACCATCTTGAAAGTATTGAGGCTTCAATCCCACAGGGCTATCCTGCCTCACCTATACATAGCATTCCAATGCCCCTCACCAAAACAGTGCTGCTCCTCTCTCAAGTCACTGGAAAGCATGAAGCTCAGCGGTCCTTTTAGCCAGGCCTGGGCCCTGTTGTTCATGTAATGCTTCCCCTGCTTCTACTTCAGCTACCACTACCCCAAGCTGTGGCAGCCAGAACTGACTTACCTAAAGTCCCTCTCTGCCCTGTATCGACAAAGACATTTTGTCCCAAGAGAGCTATGTGATCACAGTTTTTTTTTTTTTTTTTTTAAGAACTTAGTTTTAGAAGCAATAAATAACCTCAGAGCCTGGATTCAATCCCGTCTCTATCCTTAACCACACTCCCCAAACCCTAAAGCTGGGCTTCTGGCAACAGTTATTACTGAAGGCTTTTTTTTCACTTCCTTCATTGAGCAAACACCATATAGCAGCTCTTCATTGCTCCCACTCACCTCAACTCTGGCGCTCACACTTAGGATATGTGTGCGTGTGCGTGTGTGTGTGTGTGTTTGCTTGCACATCTGCTGAAAGGCAGTGCTTATGAATACGTGGCTTGTACCTTGAGGCTTCTAAAGTATAGTGTTGCTTTTCATTGATTCATAAAGAACATAAAAATGATTAACTGGAGGGAATTTGTTCTTTTTAACATTTTCATTTACAAGGGGGCATTGTCAACATTGTGTTTCAAAGTAAATATATTCCATTAAAATGGTGACATTCATTTCATCTTTTAGAGATAGTGGATGTTTAACAACTCACAATACTTTTTTTATCTGCCTTGGCACACCACATTCTTTGTTTTTACCGGTATCTCACTGGCTACTCCTCTATCTCCTTGACAGTTCTCTATCTTTTCCCAGATGACTCCCTAACGGGAGTGCCCCAAGGCCCAGTCCTTGCTCTACCTCATTCAGCCCCCTGGTAATCTCATAAACACCTCAGGAATATGTGGCTTGCAGTGTTGAGGCTTCTGAAGCATAGTGTTATTTTCCATTGTTTCAGAAGGAACACAAAAATGATTAACTTTTTAAACATTTGTTCTTTTTGACGTTTTCATTTTCAAGGGGACATTGTCTACGCTGCATTTCAAAGTAAATCTATTCAGTTAAAATGGCGACATTCACTGCACCTTTTATTGATGGTGGACGTTTAGCAACTTCTAGTACCTGTCTCTCCAGCTGGTAGCATAGCACACTCTGGTTTCCTACACCAGCTCCCTGTTTTCCTGGACAGCTCCCTCCCCTTGGCGTACCCCCTTCACCTTTCTCCCCCACCACCTTCAAGCCTGTTCCCCTTGAGGTCTTCCCCATCTCAGGAAATGCCAGTTCCATCCTTCCATTCACTCAGGCTGGAAATCTAAGTGACATCCTTAACTCCTCTCTTTCCTTTATCCCTACATCCAGGAAACCCTGTTGGCTTTAACTTTAGAATATTTGCAGTCTGGCCACTTCCTACAGCCTCTCCTTTAGCCTCTATTCTATTCCGTTGTTAGACAAGTCTCCTTACCCATCTCCCTGCTTCCACGTTTGTCCACTTAAATTTTTAAATAGCTTATTTTATTATTTATGTGTGTGTGTTTCTTTCAGTTTTACTGACATACAGCACTGTATAAGTTGAAGGTGTACAGCATCATGACTTGGCATAAATATATTGTGAAATGATGACCATAATAAGTTAACATCTATCATCTCATACAGATAGAAGAGGAAAAAATGTTTTTTCCTTGTGATGAGAACTTTTAGGATTTGCTCTATTAGCGGCTTTCAAATATCACATATGGTGGTGTTAACGATAGTCATCATGTTGTACATTACATTATGCCTAAACTCTTATTATTTACACGCAGCCTTAGTGTGAATTATATTGCCTCTCTTAAGAGCTTCCAGTGGTTCCCAATTTCTCCATGGTCAAAGCCCTTAGAGTGTTCTATAAAGCTTTACACAGTCTGGACCTTCACCTCCTTTAAGTCAAATGCAGCCTCCTAACTTGACCATCCCAGTTAAAACTGGAACAGCTCTCCTCCTCAACACTCCTGATCACTTTATTCTGCTGTTTTTTCCTATAGCACTCATCACATTCTAATAAGCCACATAATTTGCTTACTTATTTTATCACCTCATTTATTAAATCTTAGAGTGGCAAGGATTGTCATTATGTTTTGGTCACTGACAGCTCCCCAGTGCTTAGTACAGGGCTTGGCGCACAGTAGGCACTCATAAATACTGATGGCATGAACAAGTAAATTAGCATAGATTTGCATAGATTAGATTACTAGTACATTACTATAGTAAATGGACAATTTATGGAATTACATAGGAGTAAAAATGCAAGATCATTTAATATGTTCGTCAGTATAATAGCATGGTATGGTTGAAAGAGCACGGCATGAGAGGCCACACAGGAGGAGTGAAGCCTTCACTGCCTCAGTCTATACTCAGCAGACTTCGTGGTTTTTCTTCTTTTCCCTCTCCCCTTCTTGTGTCTGACACTGTAATCCTACTAAATTATCAGCGGTTCTCTAAATAAAGCTGCCTTGCTGCCTCTCCTGGGCCTGGAAGAGACTGTGCTGTGGGAGGTACTTTACTCTCTTTCCTTTCCCCTGGAATTCTTCCCTTTGGACTGAATTTAGAAATTACTGCCTCTGAGAAGCCTTGCTTGACCGTCTCAAGCCCAGATTACATCCCCCTGCCTTTGTGCTCGCTCACATAGCACACCATGTTGTCTAAACCTGTCACAGTGTGTTGGGGACTCTGAGACCAAACCTGAGTATTTCTAAACCCTTGTTAGCTGCTGGCCACAAGAACAAGGCAGTTATTCTCACAACTGCCAGCAGAGAATTGCTTGCTAGGGCTTTATGGATGGAAGTGAAATATGAAGAAGCATTTGGTTCCAGAACGAATCACATTGCTGAGTCCTCTTGGCCATATAGAGGTAAGTTATTCAATTTTCATCAAGGTAACTCCCCACATTGATGAACTAACACAAATGTAAATATTTCAAATATACTCTGTCTCATGGAGGGGAAGTACACTTTGAAGGTTTTCTGTGTGTGTGCCCACATTCCTTTTAGATGTTTAGGGACCTGGTACTCTCCCAGCTGGGCCCAGGGGATGGGTTTAAAGGCTCATGAGATTGGGGAAGAGAGATGGGACAAACCCTTTCTTAATGGCTACAGATCTGACTTAGAGAAGACATCCCTGTCTAGGGATCTCTAGAAGCCATGTCCTGTTTAAAGAGATTGAAGTTTCCTTGTGATGACCTTAGGTTTTTGCTTTGCTAGAGAACTGGAGGGAGAGTCAAGTTTGTGAGTTGAGAAGTACACGGGGAGAGGTGGAGAAACGTGGAGAGGTGGTGACAGACCAGAAGGCTAGAGATAATAGGAGAGAAACTACAAGAAACCATTCCAAGTGACAGGTGACCAGCAACAGCCAAGGTGTGTACGCATTAGCCAGGAATCCTCCAAAATTCATGAAGACACGCATTTCCTGTTAGTCATACAACATAAAAGGCTCAAGTTATTTTTTAAAAAAAGATTTATTTGACACAGAAAGAGAGTGCAAGCACAAAGCAGGGGAAGCAGCAGAGGGAGAGGGAAAAGCAGGCTCCCCACAGGAGCCCCCTGAAGTGGGGTCTGATGCAGGGCTCGATTCCAGGACCCTGGAATCATGACCTGAGCTGAAAGCAGACACTTAACCGACGGAGCCACCCAGGTGCCCCAAAGCTCAAGTTATTCTATTGGGCTGTAAAAAGAACAAACTTTAAAGGCTGGAAAATCTGGGGACTCTCAGACTGCACTTTTCAAAAAAGTTTATTTTTTTAGGAATCCTACACCCAATGTGGGGTTCAAAGTCATGATCCTGAGATCAAGAGTTGCACGCTTCTCCAACTGAGCCAGACAGGTGCCTCTCCGATCGCATTGTGAAGGTTCCATGCGGTATACACAGACCAAAAAAATAATGTTTAGGACAACAGCCACCATCTTGTTGCAATGTGTCAGTTTATAGGTCTTGGCGTGTACTGGCAGAAGTTGGTACAAATTTGGGGGAGGATGCTGGTGGGCCCTGAGGGACTGAAATGGACTGGACTTCAACAAGATGCCTTAAAACCCCTGAACAGCTATAGAGCGCCTGTCAGAACAGTGTTCAAGAGGAAAGGGGATGCATATGTAACCTTATCAGAGTTCACTGAAGATACTACTCTTTGATTCCCAGAGATTAAGGTGGGAGCCAGTTACATGCAAAGTGATTACCAAGACAATTATCTTACTGCAGACTCTGGGTTTCTAAAAAGCCTTGAGTTCTTAAAAAAAAAAAAAAAAAAAAAGTTGGGCAGGGTAACATTATACAGTATCCTAAACCCTCAGAACCTCCAGGTAGGAACTTCCTTCCAACTCTACCACCATTCTTAGACCCAAGCCTCTAGCATGCTCGGGGACATTTCAGCTCGCAAGGTAGCGGATTTGAGGAGTATTCTCAAAACACTTAAGTTAGAGGGCTAGGAAAAGACAGCTTCCATTTCCCCCATGGGACTCTACCAGTGTGAAAGGATGCCCTCAAGGTATTTGGGAGCTCCCATTACTTTCCGGTAATTGGTGGGAAAAGTAATTGAATACAGGAATTACCTGGAGGAGTTAGTTTATTTAAATGACATGGTTTTACTTTGCTTGGTCTCAGAGAAGCAGAATGCTCCTTACTGTACTAGACCTTTCTATAAAACACTTTTTAAAAAATAAGAGTGAAAGAGGTATCATTGATTAAATAGAATTTTTTTCGCCCTCAGGAATGGGCTCTATATAGTAAATATACAGATTGGTGAAAAGACACAGCCCGGTTTCAGAAACAGCATTTTTAAAAAGGACCTTTTGGACACAACGCAATGCCACATATGAGGCCAGGTAATGTCATAACAAGGGTGTACTAATCACAATGGTTTAGGACATCACTCACTGTAGGTATACATACCAGCTACACAGAACACAGACACATTTTGGTTCCCACTTGAATCAAGAACCTAAGTGTCTCGACAGGTCAGTGCTACACTACGCAATGTATACCTCAAACTGTGTTTGTTGGCTAATATACAAAAACCAAAATTCGCCACTTTTTAAATGTTCCAGAATAATGTATGAAAACTCAAATGTTCAAAGTTGAATGTATGCCATATTTTAGGGCTTACGGTTTTTTAAAGCTCATTTTATAGTTTAAATCAGAAAAGATAAGCTTACTTCCCTGTTTCCAAAGGATTCAGGTGATTCTCTATTTTTTCCCACGAACTAGTCTACTTCAGCAAAACAGTACACAGTGTGCTATCTTGGCCTCTTGGGAAACATGACATGTTCAAGTTTGCTACAAAGAGATAATGATCGCTTTTAGGCACACACCTCACTGTAAATTCATCAGGATATTGGTCTAGAGAGAAAATGGCGGCGGGGGGTGGGGTGGGGGTTGGGGTAGGAGAAATTCCTCAGTTTAGAATTAGAAATGGGCAATGGATGGCTTAATTTTAGTTGTAGAACCACTGGCCTCCAGCTGTGTATTTCTGTCATTTACATGTTTCTCACAAAGAGATTTCACAATAACAAATTTACAGAACAGTCCTATAGTGTAGTTTTAATATTCTTAAATCAAAAAAGGCATTATTTTAAAATAATTAGCTAGAATTCTACAGCCGATTTATTTAAAAAGAATAACCACCCCCAAAATCACTGCTCTCTGAATATGCATTCTTGCCATCTTATTTTGACGCGAATAGAACAGCGTTTTTAGATCCGACATTTCTGTGTGGTGCAGACACACCGTTTTCTATGAATTTTCCCACCTCTGGGAAATGCATTTCCGAAACGTGTAATTGTTGTGTAGTAAGCCAAGTGGAACTATGACGCAATAATCCCCTGCAAATTGCCCTACAAAAATGATGTCATTTGGCGCACATGTAGTCAATTTTATAACAGGTAGCTATGGCAAAGCTTCCTCCCCGTCGTCGCAGATTCCCCCACACCCACCGTGGTGTTCAAGATGCAAAGACATTTTCCGGGCGTCCCAATCCTCAACTTGTCGAGGGTGGGCGCACCGCAGTAGCTTGAGCCCACCGCTCTTGCAGACTAAGCGGGATCGCTGCGGGAAAACAAGCACCACCGAGCGTTCCCAGCCCCGACGGCGACGCCACGAGGGAAACCGCGTTGGGCAGGGCCCGCAGTGCAGCGCCGGGCCGCATTACTCCCTCGGTGGGGCCCGCCGGCGTGGCCGGCCTGAACGTGGGGCCCCGTGGGCGTGGGACAACCCTGCCCCCACCCCGCTCCCACACCCGCTCCCGCTCCCCCGGCGCCGGAAGTGACGCGCACTGGCTGAAACATGGCGGCATTGGCGCTCGACCAGGGGGAAGGTAAACACCCTCCGGGCCGCGGGCCGCGCGCGAGCCCCCTCGAGGCACCGATGGGGGCCGAGGGCGCCTCCGAGGCCTGCTTTCCAACTCTCGTCTTCCCACCCTTCGACCTCCCTACCCGCGTGGCAGGCTTCCGCGTTGCGACGACGGCGCATGGAGCCCCCTGCCGACGGGCCCCGCCTCCCTGGGCCGGCCCCGGGCGGCTCCCGCGGCCCGCAGGGGGCGCGCGGCCCGGAGCGG